>NC_041406.2:59559073-59746573 GCF_900747795.2 Erpetoichthys calabaricus | reverse complement strand
TGCTTAAATGTATACATTTTTTGGTGTACCTACCCGAGAACACGCGACATATAACCGAGCGTGGGAGAAGCATGGATTTTAAACACGCGTTGAGTTCATCTGCTGGTCTCCCTCGTGGAATAACTGGTAATGTTTGACTAAAATCTACAGCGAGTAAAACGACATTACCTCCTATTTTTTTTTTACGATCTCTGAGATCTTGCTTTTTTCGGTTCAAGGCTTCATAAGCTCTTTTATGTTGTATGGTGTACTTATCCCAAACCATCATCTTTGAATGTTGCAAGACTTTCGCCTTGTATGTAGATCGGGGTAATTACATTCATTGCATTCCTAGTCTGAATCAGAATGTGATTGTATGGGTGGTTACCTGGCACTGTAGGGTTGCCACCCGTCCTTTAAAATACGGAATCGTGCCGCATTTGAGAATGAAATTGCGCGTCCCGTTTTGAATCAATACTGGACGGGATTTGTCCCTTATTTTTTTTATCATTTTTTTTAAAGCAGCGTCTCATGCAAATCATCCCACACGCATTTTATGAAGATGCCTCCTTTCCTACTTTTGATTGGGTAATACTTGATGTCATCGTTAGTTTGATTGGTCTTTTTAACTGTCCAGTGAGGAGGGCGTGTCTTTTAAGTAGAGTCTGCAAAGTGTTGGCACTGAGATGTGGCGTCAGCGCCAGAGTTGAAGCCCCTAACGTTGCGGTCAGCAAGTCGGCTAACATCCGCCATGTGCCGTCTTTCAGTTGCGAGAAGCAGATCATAGAATGGTTGAAACTGTTGCCCCTAACGTTGCGCCACGGCGTGTGGTTCGTTTATACCTCGTGTCTTCTCATTAAACTTTTATCTCGCGAATATGTTATTGCAATCCGCAGCGGGAGCGTTTCTATAAACTTGATTTAAACTTACGTTTTACACCGTGCTTTGTTTCCCTTATGAACATGCTTGTATGCTTCACTCGCTCCCTTCTCAATTGTTTAATTAATTTTTTGCTCTTCGCTGTTTGCGGCTCCTCCTTCATTTCCCCCTACTTCGTTCTTTTATCTTGCGAATATGTTATTGCAATCCTTAACGGGAGCGTTTCAATAAACTGATTGAAAATAGTTTTGCATTTACCTTTTTAGTAAAAGGCGAGCTTTTAAGCCAGAGAAATCACCCCGTAAATGCACACGTTTAATTGCACATGTGTTAATATGTATGGTTACACAGTATTAAAAGACAGTGAACAACGTCAGTTACCTTTGTCCCCGCGTTTGATAAAAGGCGAGCTTTTAAGCCTGAGAAATCACCCCGTAAATGCACACGTTTAATTGCACATGTGTTAATATGTATGCTTACACAGTATTAAAAGACAGTCAAAAATTAACGTCATTTACCTTCGTTCCCGCGTTTGACTCGTGCTGTAAATCTCTTCCTTGTTTTTAGTTCACGTGATTACGTAGGAGGCGTGATGACGCGATACGTGACTCCGCCTCCTCCATTACAGTGTATGGACAAAAAATATGTTCCAGTTATGACCATTACGCGTAGAATTTCGAAATGAAACCTGCCTAACTTTTGTAAGTAAGCTGTAAGGAATGAGCCTGCCAAATTTCAGCCTTCCACCTACACGGGAAGTTCGAGAATTAGTGATGAGTGAGTCAGTCAGTCAGTCAGTCAGTCAATCAGTCAGTCAGTCAGTGAGTCAGTGAGGGCTTTGCCTTTTATTAATATGTATAGATTCATTATGTCAACAATTCTTTAAATAGATATATACCAATATTTACCAGTTTGAAGTATATTCTTGTACTTCACTTTAACCTGTTCCCATGTTCTCCTTGTGCTCACGTTTGATCTGGAATTATGACATATTAAATAATAATTAATCTGACACATAGGAAATGAAACGCTGCATTCAGTAAGTACAATGCACACTACTTAGCGTTTAATTTGTCGGCCACTTTTTGCCAGCCATCTTTTCTGGTTTGGGCTGCTTTTGCAGTGTTTCCCTTTGTGCATATTAAATCTTGAAATTTTTATGTCCTTCGAATTCTTTATGTCCTGCTCCGCTTGTGTGAAGAAAAAAAAAAAAAATGCGCCTGTTCTTTCGTCATTTTGTTACAGCCTATCAAGGACTTGCTGATCATGTTTTCTAGACTCAATATATATGGGCTTTTCAATCAGCGCGGGCGCGCGCATTCATCTCGGATGATTAGATCCAGCTAGACTAATCTACTACACGGCTGCATTTGAAAAACCGACTTATCCTGGATGAGTTTCACTGGCATTAACTCATCCAAGATGAGGCATCTGATCTCGGATGATTTAAGCGATGTACGGAAAATACCCCCCTGTACTGCATGTTAATACAAAAGCTGCTTGAAGGGATATCAATCTTCTTGACTATCTATCATTCTCATTTGTCTCAAATACAGCATGTTCCACTTAAGTTTGTGGTGTACTGCATCAGTAACATCATTTCAAGAGAGGCCCACCAAATTAACAAGCTAATTAAAACAGCTGGCTCAGTTATGGGCCACACTTTGGACCCCCTGGAGGTAGTAGAGGAGGAAAGAATGAAGAAGAGACTGAGTGCCATTGTGAACACTGCTGCATAACCTTTCTCTGACACACTAACTGTGAGGACTTTCAGCTTACAAATTATTCAGCAGACGTCTGTCAAGAAACACTACAGGGGTTCCTTTATACCAACAGCAATATACATTTATTGTGCCTTCATGTGACTGCCAAGTCAGATGTTTCTCTTCTTTTTCTTTCTTTTGAATTTTCTTTCTTTAAAGTCATTCTGGTGTGTTCAGAGAAAAGCGTGTGTGTATATATTTATTTCTTATCTACCTATTTTTAAACTCAACTATTTAAGGAGCTTCTGTAATGGGACAGATTTCCCCCTGGGACTTCTGTCTATCTATTTCAAGCCCACCATCTTAGCTGATTCTCCTCCCTGATCTTTGACAGTTTTCTTCAGAATCCATGAGTATCTGAGGTTAGTGATGTTTCAGTACAGGTGGGACGCTGGGAGATATGCAAATTGACACATTCAGGTAACCTATCAAGCTGGTGCTGTCTGAGCTGTCATAATATGTGGAAATGAAACTGGGAAAGCACATAGAGTCCATAAAAAGTACAACTAAATAAAGCCAAACAAGCCTGTCAAGCGCACTCCGGCTTGTAGAACAATAATAATCTTCATGAGATACTCTACATCACACACAGCTATAAGCAGAGCAATGCATTTCAGGTTAAATGCTGGTGGTCCAGAGTCAGCAGGGAGGACAAGATGGATTTAATCATCACTGAGTTTGCCAGTATGGAGCAAGACAAGCACTAGGTGGAGCAGGTAGCACGGGAATAGCATAAGAGGAAGTCACAAGTCATGCAATCACCTGGGCAGATGTTTTGGAAGCTACAACAGATTGGCAGAGGAGGTGAAGACTCCGGAAGGGAATCGCTAAGCAATACAATTGCTCAGGCAGGAGCCGTACATATGAGCCAATAGAAAATGATTCATTAGACCAGGTCACCTTCCACCACTGCTCGATGGTCCAGTTCTGACACTCATGTGCCCATTAAAGGCACTTTTGGTAGTGGACAGGGGTCAGCTTTGGGTATTTGATTGCTGTGACACATTGTGTGCTCTGACATCTTTATCTCAGCAATTTGGACAACAGTAGCTCTTCTGTGGGATCGGATCAGACGGGCTAGCCTTTGCTCCCCATACACATCAAGGGGCCTTGGATGCCCATGATCCTGCCACCTGTTCACCAGCTTTCCTTCTTTCGATCACTTTTGGTAGGTACTAATCACTGAAATACCAGGAACTGCTTATATTTAGTCATCACCTTCATTTACTGTACATAATCTTGAGAGATGGAGGCAGTCGGCCGTGCGCATTCATGAAGCTGGTTGTGATCGGCCCAATAACCGAGACCATGACTCACCCCTGAAACAGGTGTGCTTGTCTTTACTCATAGAGGCAAGCTCTGTGTGCATGACAGGAATAAATGCTCATCAAACTCTTCAGCCTTAGGAGCGGAATCAATCCCACACATCTTTTAAGAACATGACGTGCAAACGCACAGGACCTCAGAGCAATGACTAAACTCTTACTGCAGGAATTGACACAGTCTATCTTTAAATTGGCACATTAGACTATAACAGTATGGAAACAGCGTAGAGCACTTGCTTCTTCTGCATCACAAACACCTTATTAGACTTTCTAGAAATTGCCTTTCCAAATCTTTGAGGCTTCCTTTAGGTTTCAACCTCACCCATCATTAGCCCATAGAATTTGACAGTGTCATGAGACTCAGAGCTTTTCTCAATTAATTCTCGCACAGAATCTCAGCATAAATACCCCTTTTAGGTATTTATTGGAAATGTCTACATCCAGTCTAGTTCCAGTATAGGTACCTCATGAAGGACTTTGTTAAATAGTGCGACTCAAACCACCTACACCTGAACACCAGCAAAACCAAGGAGCTGGTGGTGGATTTTAGGAGGCCCAGACCCCTCATGGACCCCGTGATCATCAAAGGTGACTGTGTGCAGAGGGTGCAGACCTATAAATACCTGGGAGTGCAGCTGGATGATAAATTGGACTGGACTGCCAATACTGATACTCTGTGCAAGAGAGGACAGAGCCGGCTATACTTCCTTAGAAGACTGGCGTCCTTCAACATCTGCAATAAGATGCTGCAGATGTTCTATCAGATGGTTGTGGCGAGCACCCTCTTCTACACGGTGGTGTGCTGGGGAGGCAGCATTAAGAAGAAGGACGCCTCATGCCTGGACAAGCTGGTGAGGAAAGGAGGCTCTATTGTAGGCATGGAGCTGGACAGTTTGACATCCGTGGCAGAGCAACGGGCACTCAGCAGACTCCTGTCAATTATGGAGAATCCACTGCATCCACTAAACAGTATCATCTCCAGACAGAGGAGCAGCTTCAGCGACAGATTGCTGTCACTGTCCTACTCCACTGACAGACTGAGGAGATCGTTCCTCCCCCAAACTATGCAACTCTTCAATTCCACCCGGGGGGGTAAACGTTAACATTATTCAAAGTTATTGTCTGTTTTTACCTGCATTTTTATTACTCTTTAATTTAATATTGTTTTTTGTATCAGTATGCTGCTGCTGGAGTATGTGAATTTCCCCTTGGGATTAATAAAGTATCTATCTATCTATCTATCTATCTATCTATCTATCTATCTATCTATCTATCTATCTATCTATCTATCTATCTATCTATCTATCTATCTATCTATCTATCTATCTATCTATCTATCTATCTATCTATCTATCTATCTATCTATCTCAGTCACGTTTGCCTTTCCTAACTGCATGAAAGCAGCAGTGACTGCTTACCTTGCACTTGGAGTTTTGTGGCCATACGTGGCAGGCTGGCAGTTTGTGCCATTCGAGTCACCTTCTGCATCTGGCTTGCTGTCACACAGCTCATTCTACTGCATGTTGAATGATCCACCATCTCTTAAATCCAGCAACTCTTGTACTAACTGAATAGAACAGTTCGGAATGGTGTGGCTCACTAAGTGTAGTTTGGACCACCTCTCCACATTTAAACTGATAAGATTCACCATTGCCTAGCACAGCTTTAACGCTTTTGGCTGACTGGCTCCTCATCACACTTGATAGATAGGGCGCTGGTATTTGGGAATTCAACTTGTTCTCGTTTCCTCTTCCAGCTTTGACATTGGTGCAGGCCATGTGGCTCTTTACCCTCAAAACCTTTCGAATTTTAGGAAAGGATCACTTAGTAAACATGGATTGTCCTTACACATTGAAAGCTGTTCATGATTTTGGATTTTTACCTCATTGAAAGGGGCCTGAAGCTCTTCTGCCAGCATTAATTGCCATAACCGGTACCTTGAACAGAAAGAGAAGAGTGTCTCCTCATGACTGCACCAGTAATGTCTACTTTAAAGATGCCTGCAGTTGGAGGTGGCACCTGGATCTGGACATTGTTAGCATTGCAGTTTGGTTCCAGAGAATTATATCCAAAATCAAGAGCACCATGAACAGTAGCATGGCTTATTTGGGACTTGCATCTCTCCCTGTCCAGTTATTGGGCTACACATGCAGCTAAAGTTTCCTGTCAGGCCTCTTTGGCTTTTCCTCATTCCACACACCAATATTCCTGGATTTCCCAATCTCTTTCACCCTGGCAGATTGTTACAGGTTTAGTCCATTTTTCAGTTTTTGAAGTTAAAGATGCATGGTCAGGTAAACCCAAGTTTGCTGAAATGAGTCGAGTCCAAAGGAACATTGGGATTCTGGATTCTTCTGATTGTTCTGCCCTGCATATACCAGTGTGTCGATTATTCTAGCCCCTCCTTTATTATAAGACAATTTGTGTTACTAGTAAGAACTCCCATTTAAAACACCATTATCCGATACTTTATTTCAGTCATTTATGATCTGAAACCATTTAACCTTAGTTATTTTTCCACCTCCCACTCAAGCAGCCTTTAGAAATGCTCTTCATCCAGTCAG
The DNA here is from genome assembly GCF_900747795.2 of Erpetoichthys calabaricus. Classification (NCBI taxonomy): domain Eukaryota; kingdom Metazoa; phylum Chordata; class Cladistia; order Polypteriformes; family Polypteridae; genus Erpetoichthys; species Erpetoichthys calabaricus. Next base: position 59,740,063 of record NC_041406.2, on the reverse strand, counting down.
ACACTCAGTTCTCTCTTCCTCCAACTCCTGCCCAAGAGTTAAGCATTTCCCAGGATTGTTTCTCCAAACACATTTTGATAGGAAACACATCCTACCATTACTGCAGTGGCTCTTGGACATTTGAAATGTCCGTTTTTAAATGAAAGTTGTGTTTGTGGAGAAGGCTCTATTGGGCTCATTCAGTATATACGGCACTGAACTCTCTGTCACTGCTTCAATTCTTTCACTTAGGGGACTCCTGCCTCAGTAAAAGTACATTTTTCTGCAGACATCTGAAAACTTAATTTAAGAAAACACACCAATTACGGCATCAAAAAGCTGCCCAGGACAAGATCCACCTTTGACATGCAGATTTTCAGTAAGCTTTCCAAGACTCCATTCCTCCAAACTTTGCTATGTATTTTATTTTCTCTTATACTTTAATACTGCGTTATTTACATTTGTGCACTTCATCATGATTTAGAGAGTAATCGAAGAAATAAAGTGAATATTCGGGCACCTGGTGCATTGTAGATCACCATTTGCTCATCTTTGCAGGGTTATCAAGGCTGAGAAGTCACACCACTGTAGAAGAGACAAGTCTAGTAGGAGATATTGTTGGTTGGCATGTGGTATATTAAACAGAAGTGTTAGTACTGGAGATAGCGAGTGTTTTGTCTTGGTAGAGTAATATATATATTGCTCTACTTTCCCCTATTGTATTATTAATATGTAGCCTTAGAATGCCTAATCTCACAGACTTACCACTGTTTATTAGGTATTATTGTATATAACGTATCCCCACCTTCCCTTCTATATCTATAACCTCAGGCAATTAGATGTAGTAAAAAGACAAGCAGAAGTTAAGTTACAGTTTAAACAATGTATTATTGATAATATTCATAAGTAATAACAAAATGCAAAGTATATTTGAATATTGGCAACCATACAACCTGATTAAATGGTGATATGTAGTTCAGGTGGCACACAGTCTTCTAGTTACTTAAATGTCTCTAGTTAAGGCATCATTTGTGCTCAGCTTTCAGCCACATGTCTGTTGAAAATGGCTGCTGAGCTGTGCTCTCCATTGTTTTGTCTTCATTACAGGATAGCAAGAGAGATGCTTCTTTCAGATGTTGGTTAGTAAGAGAGAGTTGTGGGGTTAAACAAGTAAATATATAGATTATCTGTCCAACCCCTACAGCCAATAGGGCGTCGTAGTACTTAAAGGCTTCTGAGACAAGCCAATTCCAAACAGCCATACTTCAGACCAATGGGGGAAATAGAACATCTTAACACCTGCCCCCAAACCATATGTTAAAGTACACCTTAGCCCATTTGTGGGGGTAGAAATGACTTTAGCAAAGAAACACTTGCCAAACTGGTTTAAAACACACATCCCCCAAATCCTGTCGTAAAATTCAAACAGACCCATTCCTAAGGGGGGGTAAACACTAAATTACATTGCTTTGCCCAAATTAGAAATAAAACACATACAAAACATTTATCAAGTTATATGTAAAATCTCACATCACAACAGCGAGTCACTGTGTGGCTTAATGAGAGGTGATCAGCATTTATGTGGATTGGACCCAATGCGGAATCCCAGTGAAACAGGCAGTCAGGCAACCCTCATACATAACTGTGTGTGCGTCTGTGTATTAATCTCAATGTGCGAGTGAAGACCACTGTAACAAACAAGCTCTCGTTCATTACACAAAGTAAATTCAAATAAACTAATACACCTTGGAGCAGATATGGAACAGACCATAGGTGACAAAACCTTATCCTATCCAGCACCACAGAGGTGGTGTAAAACGTCCCAAGAGACACCTGTAAGCACACAGCCTCAATGGCAGATTAAACCAAACTATGACACAACTGAACGTCTGAAATGAGAAAAAAGGAAATTTTATATAAGTGCACAAAAACAAGAAATGCAGTCAAGCTGTTGGCTTAAAATTCAGATGTTAAGGCACTTTACTGTGCAGATGAACACCAAGGCAGACATATCATACAAGGTGATCACACAATTTAATCAATAAACTTGCCACAAGAGGTAGTGAGACATGTCTTCGAGCAGAACCTCCTTTTGACTTACAGAGATCAAGACAAGAAAAAAAAAAGGAATCAATTTTTTTAAAGAATCTGGAACCTTCTGCCACCACCACAACAAAAAAAAAACAATGCTTAAAAGTTTGCAACACCTTCTGAACCTCAGTGATGCTGGTAGAGCCCCTGTGGGATATGGCCGGCCGTTCATCCCGGCCAATACCCCCATGCCGCCAGATGGAGCCCTCCCGGCAACATGGAGGTGCCCTAAATTCCAGCAGGGCATCATGGACATTGGAGTTTTCCTTCACAGCCCTGCTGGATACCATGGGGGCCGCCAGAGGATGCTGCAGGGAGGCATTAAGATTTTTATTTGTACCATAATCTGGAAGTATGTCCTAGTCACAGGGACAGAAGAAATGACGTACTTCCGTGATGAAGAAAAGGAGTTTTCACCTAACCTGGAAGTGTTAAGAATCACATGGACCGAGGGATCAGAAGCACTTCCGGGTCAAGGATTTTAAAAGGACGATGGGAAACCCAGCAGATTGAGCCGAGTTAGGAGGAAGGGTGACTGAGCTGCTGGGAGGTGTGGAGGATTATTGATTATTGAGAATTGTATTGATTTATTGAAGTATAGTGGAGGTGGAGGTGCTTGTGCACATTTATTATTATTATAAAGTCATTATTTGGACTTTTATCTGGTGTCTGATCTGAGGGTTCAAGGGGACGACAGCGCCCCCTATCTGTCACACCTCACATGCTGGTAAGGTGAATCAAAAGGGGCCAGACTGCAGGAAAGACCACTACTCACTCTGGCAGACGTTACGACCATTTTTAAAACACGCAAAGTGGAATTAGTTAACTTGCTAGTTAGCCAGGATAAAAATGACAGCATTTGTGAGTTTAGTAGGGGCTCATGTTTAAAAAGATACCTGCAGGCTCCCTTGAATGGTGGTGCTGAGAGAAGTCCTGGTCCAAGTACAAAACTGCAATGGTTAATCCCAAAGAGTGGTGGGCCTGACCAGTAGACCCATAATGCTCTTCTGTTCCAGGGGTCCCTCCAAGCTCCAACCACCAAAACAGGTAAGAGGTAGCAACGCGTGAAACGGACAAAAGATTATCATCATTGATGCATATACAATTACAGAATTTGAAACAGACAATGCATTACACACACAAATAATACGGAAATACCAGAACACACAAATCACAGATGAGAGATGAATTCCACTCGCACATAATCTTATATCACTAACTAGGATCAAACAAACAGAAGTGCAAGGTATTACTAACTTAGCGACCCAAACAGGACCTGACAGACGACACTCAGTGCACATCACAGAACAGACCCTGTTAACTACAAACCTACAAAGACACAAGGACTACGCACTACACCACACACTGACTGAGGACATGGAGTGACGAAACACAGCCAGTAGAGCAGCAATGCACTTGAACAGATCTCACTGAAACAATAAGGAGGATACAACTGGACAGGCCTGGGCGTGGAGGAGAGTGAAACAAAATACCAACCTATAGTCTCATCTTGCTGGTGAAACGAAACAGGCACAAACATATAATTGGGTTCGATTAAAGCAGGCATGACTGCCTTCGAAATGAAACCAAACACGTCATCTCTGGGGTTTTGTGGGCTGTTCTAGACTCCGTGAAAGAGCAATAGACACTCATGTTTCAAGTCTCACAGCACTTATCCCTTAATAATAATAATAATACATTTTATTTATATAGCGCCTTTCCCATGCTCAAGGCACTTATTTTTAAACACTATTAGGAAGGCTCCACCTCTCCTTTAACCGCCACCTTATCGTGGTGGAGGGGTTTGCGTGTCCCAATGATCCTAGGAGCTCTGTTGTCCGGGGCTTTATGCCCCTGGTAGGACCACCCAAGGCAAACTGGTCCTAGGTGAGGGATGAGACAAAGAGCGGTTAAACAAACCTCTTATGATGGAAAACAATTTTGGACAGCGTTTTCCCTTGCCCGGACGCGGGTCACTGGGGCCCCTCTCTGGAGCCAGGCCTGGAGGTGGGGCTCGATGGCGAGCGCCTGGTGGCCGGGCCTGCACCCATGGGGCTCGGCCGGGCACAGCCCGAAGAGGCAACGTGGGCCCTCCTTCCCATGGGCCCACCACCTATGGGAGGGGCCAAGGAGGTCGGGTGCAGTGTGAGTTGGGTGGTGGCCGAAGGCGGGGACCTTGGCGGTCCGATCCTCGGCTACAGAAGCTGGCTCTTGGGACGTGGAATGTCACCTCTCTGAAGGGGAAGGAGCCTGAGCTAGTGCACGAGGTTAAGAGGTTCCGGCTAGATATAGTCGGACTCACCTCGACGCACAGCTTGGACTCTGGAACCAATCTCCTTGAGAGGGGCTGGACTCTGTACCACTCTGGAGTTGCCCCCGGTGAGAGGCGCCAAGCGGGTGTGGGCATACTTATTGCCCCCCGACTTGGAGCCTGTACATTGGGGTTTACCCCGGTAGACGAGAGGGTAGCCTCCCTCTGCCTTCGGGTGGGGGGACGGGTCCTAACTGTTGTTTGTGCGTATGCACCGAACAGCAGTTCGGAGTACCCACCCTTTTTGGAGTCCCTGGAGGGGGTGCTAGAGGGCATACCTTCGGGGGACTCCCTCGTTCTGCTGGGAGACTTCAATGCTCACGTGGGCAATGACAGTGAGACCTGGAAGGGCGTGATTGGGAGGAATGGCCCCCCCGATCTGAACCCGAGTGGTGTTTTGTTATTGGACTTCTGTGCTCGTCACGGATTGTCCATAACGAACACCATGTTCAAGCATAGGGGTGTTCATATGTGCACTTGGCACCAGGACACCCTAGGCCTCAGTTCAATGATCGACTTGGTGGTCGTGTCATCAGACTTGCGGCCACATGTCTTGGACACTCGGGTGAAGAGAGGGGCGGAGCTGTCAACTGATCACCACCTGGTGGTGAGTTGGCTCCGATGGTGGGAGAGGATGCCGGTCAGGCCTGGTAGGCCCAAACGTGTTGTGAGGGTCTGCTGGGAACGTCTGGCAGAGCCCCCTGTCAGAAGTAGCTTCAACTCCCACCTCCAGCAGAACTTCGACCATGTCCCGAGGGAGGTGGGGGACATTGAGTCCGAATGGGCCATGTTCCGTGCCTCTATTGTTGAGGCAGCTGACCGGAGCTGTGGCCATAAGGTGGTCGGTGCCTGTCGTGGCGGCAATCCCAGAACCCGTTGGTGGACACCGGCGGTGAAGGATGCCGTCAAGCTGAAGAAGGAGTCCTACCGGTCCCTTTTGTCCTGTGGGACCCTGGAGGCAGCTGATAGGTACCGGCAGGCCAAGCGGAATGCGGCTTCGGTGGTTGCTGAGGCAAAAACTCGGGCGTGGGAGGAGTTCGGGGAGGCCATGGAGAACGACTTTCGGACGGCTTCGAGGAGATTCTGGTCCACCATCCGGCGTCTCAGGAAGGGGAAGCAGTGCAGTGTCAACACTGTATATGGTGGGGATGGTGCGCTGCTGACCTCGACTCGGGACGTTGTGGGTCGGTGGGGGGGAGTACTTCGAAGACCTCCTCAATCCCACTAACATGCCTTCCAATGAGGAAGCAGAGCCTGGGGACTCAGAGGTGGGCTCCCCCATCTCTGGGACTGAGGTCACCGAGGTGGTCAAAAAACTCCTTGGTGGCAGGGCCCCGGGGGTGGATGAGATACGCCCGGAGTTCCTCAAGGCTCTGGATGTTGTAGGGCTGTCTTGGTTGACACGCCTCTGCAACATCGCATGGACATCAGGGACAGTGCCTCTGGATTGGCAGACCGGGGTGGTGGTCCCCCTCTTTAAGAAAGGGGATCGGAGGGTGTGTTCCAACTACTGAGGGATCACACTCCTCAGCCTCCCTGGAAAAGTCTATTCAGGGGTCCTGGAGAGGAGGGTCCGTCGGATAGTCGAGCCTCGGATTCAGGAGGAACAGTGTGGTTTTCGTCCTGGTCGCGGAACAGTGGACCAGCTCTATACCCTTAGCAGGGTCCTGGAGGGTGCATGGGAGTTTGCCCAACCAGTCTACATGTGTTTTGTGAACTTGGAAAAGGCGTTCGACCGTGTCCCTCGGGGAATCCTGTGGGGGGTACTCCGAGAGTATGGAGTACCGGACCCCCTGATAAGGGCTGTTCAGTCCCTGTACGATCGGTGCCAGAGCTTGGTCTGCATTGCCGGCAGTAAGTCGAACCCGTTTCCAGTGAGAGTTGGACTCCGCCAGGGCTGCCCTTTGTCACCGATTCTGTTCATAACTTTTATGGACAGAATTTCTAGGTGCAGCCAGGGCGTTGAGGGGGTCCGGTTTGGTGGGCTCAGGATTGGGTCACTGCTTTTTGCAGATGATGTTGTCCTGTTTTCTTCATCAGGCCGTGATCTTCAGCTCTCTCTGGATCGGTTCGCAGCCAAGTGTGAAGCGGCTGGGATGAGAATCAGCACCTCCAAATCCGAGACCATGGTCCTCAGCCGGAAAAGGGTGGAGTGCCCTCTCAGGGTTGGTGGTGAGATCCTGCCCCAAGTGGAGGAGTTCAAGTATCTCGGGGTCTTGTTCACGAGTGAGGGAAGAATGGAGCGTGAGATCGACAGGCGGATCAGTGCGGCGTCCGCAGTAATGCGGGCGCTGCATCGGTCTGTCGTGGTGAAAAAGGAGCTGAGCCGCAAGGCGAAGCTCTCAATTTATCAGTCGATCTATGTTCCTACCCTCACCTATGGTCATGAGCTATGGGTAGTGACCGAAAGAACGAGATCGCGAATACAAGCGGCTGAAATGAGTTTCCTCCGCAGGGTGTCTGGGCTTTCCCTTAAAGATAGGGTGAGAAGCTCAGTCATCCGGGAGGGGCTCAGAGTAGAGCCGCTGCTCCTCCGCATCGAGAGGAGTCAGATGAGGTGGCTCGGGCATCTGATCAGGATGCCTCCTGGACGCCTCCCTGGTGAGGTGTTCCGGGCACGTCCAACCGGGAGGAGGCCCCGGGGAAGACCCAGGACACATTGGAGGGACTATGTCTCTCGACTGGCCTGGGAACGCCTTGGGATTCTCCCGGAAGAGCTAGAAGAAGTGGCTGGGGAGAGGGAAGTCTGGGCATCTCTGCTTAAGCTGCTGCCCCCGCGACCCGACCTCGGATAAGCGGGAGACAATGGATGGATGGATGGATGGAAGGAAGGCTCCACTTCTCCAATCGACTTCACATTTAAAACTAAGCCTTTAATTTAGAGGAGACTTGCTGCTGAACATCAGGAATGAGTTCGTTTAGCTCTTAGTCCTACCTCTTTAGAGTCAACGCGGACATTAATGCTTAAAACAGGACGGTATGTGACGGGAGTGCGAAACCAAATAGGCCCCTATAGTCTCATCCTGCTGGTGAAATGAAACAGCCACAAACATATAATTAGGTTTGATTTAAAGCAGGCATGACTGGCTTCGAAATGAAACCAAACGCGTCCACTGGTGGTCTCCACACAACCTTACAGAGCTTGAGTGGCTCTACAGAAAACCCCTAAATCCAGGTGTGCAATGCCTGTCACGTCATACCCAAGAAGACTCCTGGCTGTAATCACTGTCAATGGGGCTTCATCTTACTACTCAGTTAAAGGTCTAAATACCTGTGACAATGTAACATTTCAGTTTTTATTTTTTAATAAATATGCAAAAATTCCTAAAATCCAGTTTTCACTTGTCATTCTGGGGTAAGTGAGTATTGCTTGATAAGGGAAAAATGAATTTAAATAATTTTAATAGAAGACTGCAACATAGCAAAATGTGTAAAAAATGAAGGGCTCTGAATACGTCCTGAAGGCACCACACATCAGAGGACATGAGGGACAATGTGTGTGAGGAGCAGCGAAACTGGTAGAATTCGGACCACACTAACCCATCTGGGGTCCGAAATTTACAACAATTGTTAACTTGAAACGCTGTAAGCTGTCCTTCACTTCATTTAATGAGGGCAGCATTCAGTTTGGCTATGTTACCTGCCCCTAATGGTAATCACAGCAAGTGTAAGTGTGAGTGTAACTGGAAGTGTAAGTGTGAGTGTAACTGGAAAACTACAAGCAAGGAAAATACCTAAATGACTAAATTGACTAAATGAACATATTTTCCCTGTGTATTGGCAACATATTGAATTTTCATATGTACTCAGTACATCTCTGTGCCGATCTGAGCTATTAAAATATTATAGCTTACCAAGACCACAAGAACTGCAAGTATTCCATTTTTCTTTTTCCATTTGAATGAGCTCATGGCTTTAAAAAAAACCAAAAGGAAATGAGCAAAAAATTGCACTTGTACAGAATTAGACATTCTGTGCCACCAGATGTCAGAATTTCCTAAGAAATGACTTCTCACTACTGTAATTCATAATGGCTAACACGGTACAACACCCTAGTACTAAGAAATGAAGGCAAGTTAGCCCAGCAGCTTCTGAACCAAAAAGTCCAAGCAGCAGCAGCAGCAGCAGCAATAACACCCAGGGTTAGTTTAAATTAAGGTGACTTCTACTACAGTGGACTTTAAATGTCACAAAGAAGGTTTATTAACAGAAACAAGAGGGTGTTACAGTATTTAATGAGTAGCCGTCTGTTTTTATAAATCAGAGCAATGACTACATTGACACTTTGGGTATGTGACCACTAGATGTCAGTGTAAGTCTAAGTCACAAAATAATTTTACAACAGTCTGACACCGGTGTAGAGCAAGTTTATGTCATGCCATGATAATCTATAAGGGAACAGTTAACAAACTGTGAATTTAAGTTCAGCTCTGATCTGAGCCCTGACAGCTTACCAATGCAAATGTCTGCATCCATCCAATTTCAAAATCAAATCCCGGCAGGATCAGACACAAGGAAGGCACTTTTCCTCGTTTGCTTATTATGCTAAAGCTTCACTGTCCCACAATATTTCATTAAGAGATGAGCTGCGCTACCTGTCTAAGATGGGCTCAGACCTAAGTAATTGACGCAGTCTGTTGTGTTAATGTTTACAGCGCACTAGGCAATGCACATGTCTCTGTTATTTGTCATTTGACATGGGTTTTGTTAAAGCAGTGGTAGTGTTTGTGATACACCATCTGTTGGAATGACAAATGTAATGCATTTCATTACTAAAAATGTTTGTGACACGCCATCTTTTGGAATGACAGAGACATTATAACCAGACAGACACACAGATAGACACATAGATACTTATCTGTTTATTAAGGTGGATTTGCTCACTTTCCCAAATCTGAGCTACCCACAAAGGTGCAGGCTGTCAGGCAGAATGTATAAAGCTGGACGTAGCTCATATTATTATGATATTTTAATACGAGGGGCGTTCAATTATAAACAGGAATTTTCATGTTCTGTTCTTATAAAGAGTGCAAGGTAGACCTGACTCACTGGACAAACACACGCATGTTTGAAATTGTCATTAGTAGTGCTGGCTGCTCTTTCTGCCCCTTCCTGTTAGTTGTAATCAACATGTTGGAGCAGGAGGTACTCAGTAGTGTTGCCCATTGAATTATTATTACATTTTTGACAAATGAAGGAGTCATTCTATCTCAGATTTATTCGAGACTTAAAAATCAGTTTGGGGATGAGTGTCTCTCACTAGAGTGTATGATTGGTGCAAGGTATTCAGAGAAGGACTATCATGTCTTCGGCCCACCTAAGGAATTTTTAGGAGGGAAGAAATTCAAGTCGAATGAGGAGGTTATTGACACTGTACAAGAATGGGCCAACATGCAGTCAAAAGACTTCTGGGATTAAGAAGATTCCTGAGCACTGGAACAAGTAAACTGCAGCGGCAGGAGACTACATAGAAAAATAGTGTGTAAGTCATTTCATTATATTCAATAAATAAAGTGTAGCTCATAAATTCCTGTTTATATTTGAACGCCCCTAGTATTAGTTTGCTCTCAAGTACATTAAACAGCTCAAGGTGTATATTTACCCATCAAGTCTTTTTCCATTATAGGCTTGTGGTGTGTCACTGGACTACAGACATATAAAATAATCAAGGGTTAATCTGAAAAGTCATTTCCTTTTACTAAATATGTTAATTTCTTTAAAAAATACACACATGTCTACATAGCTTCTGATTTTTTGGAAAATGAATGTTCAGAAATCTGAAGTTTGCTCTTTCCTAATGACACATCAATGCAGAAAACAAAAATTAACCGTCTAAAGCATGTTATATGATTTCTAGTCGGTGGGGATGTCAAACTTGACGACTGAGTCGCCTGACATTATCATGTTACATGACTAATAATTGTCTAATTAGACGACTACAAAACCGCTCTCACATTTCCAAAGTATCGTGAGCTTGCCCACTTTGTTCTGCCCTCCAATAATGTAATTGCCTGTCAGAGACAGTGCTGTTCAAACACTTTATAGGTATGGCAAGTTCAACCACAATCTCAGCCCCCTTTATATATTTATTATTTATTTTCTCTCATGGCACTTGAAACATGGGATATCAAACAAAAGGGTCTCTCTTCTTTTTGTGCGGTCCAAAAAAACCCGTAGCTGCGTGATATGCATGGCGCTTCACTGTTAGCACTCATTTGTTCTCACCTTTAGCACACACAGAGACCACCCCGTGACTTGGTTGGATTTAGTTGGGGCGAGTCATGGACTACTTGGATGAAGTTCCTGGCCGTATGTCAAACTACGTGCCTGACAATCACAGGAGCCTGCTGAGACTCGCTAAGGTTATATAAATGAAGTCACCGACTTGTGTAATGTGACAGAGCCTTAAGACAACATTAAATAAGAAATCTAGGGGGCCTAAGTACCATATACAGTGCATATATTTGTATGTGTGTGTGTGTACAAGCATCATGAGACTTTACAAAACGGGAACGTAAAGCATCTGCTCTGAGCTCCTAAGGGTTTTGAGCGTATTGACAAAACTGCTATTAAGCTTCAAGCTGGGGAGAAGACCATCAGGTCGCCATGTAACCTCTAATTCAGTGAATTGAATGATGCAACTCACCCTTGTATTGGAGTCCATAAACAGGATTATTAATGCAAACACGCACATGTATCACATTGTTTATGTTTCCACTTTATTAGGTACGTCTAAAGATAAGCCAAAGATGTCAGTTGTTTGGAATGTGGCTTGATAGTTCCTGCCAAACAAGCCAGCATGAATGTATCAGGACTAGCAACCATGCTGGGTTTTCACTCATTAAAGTGTCATGGGTGTATCAGAAATGGGCGACCATCCAACAAACATGTAGCCGACAGCAATCTTGTAGTCAGAAACAGATTGGTGAAGAATGGCTCCTTTGGAGGCTAATATCACTGACACAGAGCAGCAGATGGGCTACAGATAGAGAGCCATGCTGAGCACAATGGGGGTCAAAGGAGACATCTTGGAGTGCAAAGCTTGTCACGCCTTGTCAGGAGCCCAATGGAGATACTCTTCAGTAAAAACAGGAAGGGGCAGCAACAGCGAGCTCAGGAACGCAAACCTCGGACAATAGGCCCTTTCCACACTTCGGTGTCATCGACAGGTTAACACTCTTCCGGATGAGCTTCTGTAGTGTCCCTTTATATTCCAATTGTAAATAAAAACATCCTTATCAGAGTTTCTTTGCAGCATTTCCACTGATGAAACACAGAGAAGAGAATGGATCCAAGATATCAAGAGAGACAATTCTACATGTACATTTACATTTATTTGCTTAGCAAATGCTTTCATCTACAGCAGCGTACAACAGAGGTCATCAAAATCGAGTAGACATCAGTCTGGCGACTGTTTTGAAGCAAGTCTTGCAGGACAAGCTTACAAAATTGACCATCACAAGTGAAGAGCCCAAAACCAAAGAGAGCGCAGGACTAGTTACTCTTTCCTAACTTCTAAAAATATCACATCAAAGGCATCTCCAGAACAGGAGAGTCTTCAAACATCTCGTAAAAACACATTGAGGGAGTCAACAGTTCAGATGAAGGTGGGCAGCTCACTGCACCAGCTAGGATCTACACATGAAGGGAGTCTGGACTCAGATTTGGTGACATGCAGAGGTGGCATCACCAGACACCATTCATTAGCAGACTTGAGTAGGTGAGAAGGAGCAAAGAACCTCACACGTGTCTCCATAGACATAGGCGCTGACCCAATGGCTACTCTGTAGGTAAGCATGAATTTGGGAGCATGCGCTGATGCTGCACCCACCACACGTGAAGGATCTGAACTTAATATGTGCTTCCAAGGAGAGCCAATGTAGTGACCTAAAGAGAGGAGTGATGAGTGATGTGGGCTGCTACAGTGTGTTTCTTCTGCAGCATCTTGGTAACACATACAGGTGCTCCTGTGAGTAAGGAAACACAGCAGTTCCGACATGACAAAAGCAAACTCTGTCAGATTCTGACTGATTTTGAGGATGTTACACAGAGAGAATGTGCAAGAATGAGAGACAGTTGCAATGTGGTCTGTGAAGGGTAGCTGGTCATTGATCACCAACACCAAGGTTGCAAACTGACTTGGTGGGTGTTAGCAACAATAAGCTGAACTAAACAGATATGTGGTGTTGAACAGACAGGCTGGCTGGGAGAACAAGGAGGTCTGTTTTTGTCAGGGTGAGCTGGAGGTGATGCTCCTTCATCCAGGTTAAATTATTAATGGGACATGCCAAGACTCTAGATGATACTGTGTGTTCCTCTGGAGGGAATGACAGGTACAATTGCATATTACTGGAATAGCAATGATATGAGAAACTGTGGGAATGGATGATACCAATACTTGGGGCACCCCTGTGCTGGCCTGATGCACCTTAGACATTTCTTCTCATTAGGACACATGGTAGGAACTTCTCAAAAGGTAGAATTCAAACCATCTGATAGCAGATGATGCTGATGTCATAGAGGGTGGCAAGGAGGATCTGATGATTGACTGGGTCAGAGCTAGAAGGAAGAGGATGGATGTCATGTTGGTAGTTGCAGTCCACCATAATGTGTTATATTTGTGTTATATGCTGCAGCAGCACATATGTATGTATCTGCCATTCCATATCTTATGACAGGATAGAGTCTACGGTACCTGCCATGTTAAGTCTGAGGATGTGCCATACCTTTTTAGGTAGAACAACTGAGATGATGTACCAGAGTCTGTGCTGATAGAAGACAGCACATCAGGTCTCTTTTCAGTGGAACATGGCATCTGCTCATTGTTAATAATGAAAGTGTAAAGAAATAAAGCAGCTTGAGGAGCAGGTCTTGTGTGGCAGCAATACAACTTAACTGTGACGTACAAACTTGGATAAGGAAACCACCTGTTAGGATGTGTCATTGTTTAACAACCTGTTTATTTATTCAAAAAGTGTTACAAATACTCTCTTTTGGAAAAGGGGTGTAGAGCTTTGACTAAACAGTGTACTGAACACTCTGCTGCCCTGTGGTGGGCTGGCACCCTGCCCAGGGTTTGTTTCCTGCCTTCCGCCCTGTGTTGGCTGGCATTGGCACCAGCAGACCCCCGTGACTCTGTAGATGGGATATATAGCGGGTTGGATAATGGATGGATGGACACTCTGCTGCCAGTGCTTTGTAAAATAAAAGCTTGGCCCAAGTGGATATCCTTAATCTTTTCCTTTAAAGAATCTCTGGAACCCCTAATTTATTGGGATTTTACATTAATATGTGCATCTTAACATTAACTGTGACATGATTAAATAATTATTTTCATACCAAAAATATGCTGTGGTGGCTCTGAGACTAGGGATCTGCACCGGCAACCGGAAGGTCTTGGTTCAAATCCCGTAAACGCCAGAAGTGACTCTACTCCGTCACTCCATTGAGCAAGACCCTTAATCTGCAATTGCTTTTTCCTGGGTATGACGTTAATCTCAATCTAGGCTGGCAAGCAGCTCCGCTAATTTACAAGGAAAACTTGGGGGTTGGTGGCAGGGTTGTCACTCCAGCCACTGTAAAAAAAAACTCACACTGTTCCAGTGTGGTGCTGAGGTGTCACAATTCTCAATTCGGGTTGTTCGTCATGTGGTGGCGGCAGCAACAAGCTGTAATCAGCACACGCTCCCAACCTCTCCTCTCTCTCAAGAATATGAACTGTAAGTTTAAAACAGTGTCTAACCCCACATGTTCACACATTTCATGACAGAAACTGAAGAACTCCTTCAAGCTTACACTGATTACTTTTCCATGCGGCCAAAACTTTGTTAACCATAACAGCATAAAATATATGCTGTGTATTCTATAGTACAAAGTTTTTTAAACTTGTTTCTGTCACAACCCAATCTTGCCCTTTTTAGTGTTTTTGAGATCCATTCCTTCCTCAATGACCCAATGATCATCGGTGCTTGGGGCCCACTTGGAGTATCGTGGATCCACCACTGAGTGCGACATATAAAACCCAACCTGGATAGATAGCAGCTATTCTGGCCAGGAGATCCATTACTGGTTAACAAGATCTTATCTTTTTTACGAGTAAAACAGGTTTTTCTTAAGATAAAAAAGTTTACAAGAAAAGATTTTCTAAATACATAGTTTATCATAATATTTTATGTCCTTGTGTCACTGTTGTGCCAACTATTCAGTTTACAAAACTTGAGGAAAGTGGCACATCTTTACTGTGAAAGTGGAGAACCAATTTTTCAAAATAAGAAAAAAGTCTTCATTAGCGATAACTTAAAAATATGGTCACAGCTTATCAAGCAATTAGGTAACTGCAGGAACAAACAAGTTCGAAAATGCACCTAGTCAGGAAGGTGGGAACTTTATCTTTTGTCATGCTTCTCTGAATATTGTGAAGTAGCATTCAGCCGCCAGGCACGTGGCTTTCATTTTGTTCTAAGCCCAAACTGAAACTAAGGCTGTTTAGTTTATAATAATTTTTTTGATCATTAAAAAAATAAAAATGCATTCTTCAGGCATTCCAACTCATACAATGCTAATGAAAATCAATATAGCAAAATCATTATGTACATTGACATCAGTGTGATGGACCGGCACGCTGTCTGGGAGATCGTCCCTGCCTTGCACCGTATACTGGCTAGGATTGGCTCCTGCCCCCTTTCCTCCCTGTGACCCTGTTCTGGGTGAAGCGGGTTAGAAAATGACATAACATGACATCACCATACATAAACTCAGTTATTGGGCGTGTTTTTTAAATTTCAAAATATCTACAGCCCCTTGGTGAATGAGTGTTTTACAAACTTTCTACCAGGGCATATCCTAGACAACAGGCTAAATGATCGCCCTTCAAATTCCAGTTCTCTGCATCGAACGTACAGATTATTTTATTAATCAGTAAAGAACTTTACTGGATATTTTAGAAAAGTAGCTGGGAGACACTCATGATGTTTTTATCTAAACCAATTTGGCAGTGTGTCAAAAAGCAAGAAACGGTTTGGTGGTGGACAACTGCTGAGTAGCAATGGGTACTCCCTTCATGCATTTCTGTTGAAATGTGAAACTAACTCTAATATGGTGGCCACATAACAATACAGTGCAGGACATAAGCGAATCCGGAACCTGATGGAATGCAAAGGATCAGTACAGGCATGGCTATAAAGAAAATGTGTATCCGCCATCTTCATAAGGCACCCTGTGACATCAGGTCTTCACCTCAGGCATGCTGAGCTGTGATTGTTTTATGTGTTATCCTGCACGATGGTGCTAGTACAGCAGCTATACCTCTACTCAGTGAAGAAGAGGAACAGGGGATGAAGGTTGCAAATGTGAAAAGTCCTGATCCTAGAGCAGAGGGAGTGTATCAGGCAGGTGTGGAGGCTACACAGATCACCATCACTGCCATTTGTTACATAGATAATACTGTATTCTGTTTCCTTCTCTAGTTTAAAATTAAGAGAGTTTATTTGCATTTCATGATGCTTGATTTATTCCATCTATGTCTTAGAAATAAGGCAGCACGGTGGCGCAGTGGGTAGTGCTGCTGCCTTGCAGTTGGGAGACCTGGGTTCGCTTCCCAGGTCCTCCCTGCGTGGAGTTTGCATGTTCTCCTCATGTCTGCGTGGGTTTCCTCCGGGCGCTCCGGTTTCCTTCCTCAGTCCAAAGACATGCATGTTAGGTGGATTGGCGATTCTAAATTGGCCCTAGTGTGTGCTTGGTGTGTGGGTGTGTTTGTGTGTGTCCTGTGGTGGGTTGGCACCCTGCCCAGGATTGGTTCCTGCTTTGTGCCCTGTGTTGGCTGGGATTGGCTCCAGCAGACCCCCGTGACCCTGTGTTCGGATTCAGCGGGTTGGAAAATGGATGGATGGATGTCTTAGAAATAAACACGGTGTGCACTGTCTGAGAGAGTGTGGAAATTTTAAATACATACTGGAATTTATTTAGTTATTTTCATTTAAAGGTTCAGGAAAAATAACATTCCATAAATTAAATATATGCACAAAAAAATTACACATTGTTATCTGGATGGTTTCTCTGTGTCTAAAAGAATGTAAAGTTAATTTTGATGTGCTGCTACGTATTCTCCTTATTGTTTCATCTCATTTTCAGTTTGTCTCACTGTTATAAAGGCGGTGACACGCTGCTGTCATCTAAAACACAAGCTCTTCTTCCTGTTTAATGGCCGGTGTCTATCAGTTCTTTTGCAATTGTCTCAGAAACAATGCATGTTCAGTTCTGAGCTTGATTATACACTTTGCTTTAATTGTTTATTCAATTATGATGTTAATTTTATTTCATATTATTTTTCACAAAGTTATTTCTTCTCAACAAAGGACCAAAAACATCACAGCATATTGAAAGTATTGTCTATGGGTTGTTTTTTAATTGACCTATGATATTTTTTGGTAGGGGACTTCGGAAGTGTGTTAACAAAGTAGGACTTTATCGTCACTCACAAAGTAGCCAATTAAGAGGGTTTTTTTTTTTTAGAAAAAGTAACTTGTGTGTGTATCATACATGTGCTCCTTAGTCACTAAAATTAATTGTTTTTTGAAAATGAACCTCTCAATGTCTACTGTGGATGACATTTTCTAAAATCACTGCTGACAAGATACGTTTAGTCCCCGTAACTCATGTAAGACTTGGCCTTTGTCTGGGGGACATGCTTACTGTAACGTAATACCATTTTAAAGATTGTGGTCACTTCTAAAACAGTCTATAAGAATTAAACAAAATGTTTCATTATCATATCTGAATCTATATTGTTAAATGAATATACAGTCAATTTCAAAGAGCAGTTATAATGGATGTCATGTTGGTAGCTGCAGTCCATCATCATGTGTTATATTTGTGTTATATGCTGCAGCAGCACATATGTATGTATCTGCCATTCCATATCTTATGACAGGATAGAGTCTACGGTACCTGCCATGTTAAGTCTGAGGATGTGCCATACCTTTTTAGGTAGAACAACTGAGATGATGTACCAGAGTCTGTGCTGATAGAAGACAGCACATCAGGTACCTTTTCAGTGGAACGTGGCATCTGCTCATTGTTAATAATGAAAGTGTAAAGAAATAAAGCAGCTTGAGGAGCAGGTCTTGGGTGGCAGCAATACAACTTAACTGTGACGTACAAACTTGGATAAGGAAACCACCTGTTAGGATGTGTCATTGTTTAACAGCCTGTTTATTTATTCAGAAGGTGTTACAAACACTCTCTTTTGGAAAAGGGATGTAGAGTTTTGACTAAATAGTGTACACTAAGCCTGTGGTGGGCTGGCACCTTGCCCGGGGTTTGTTTCCTGCCTTGCGCCCTGTGTTGGCTGGCATTGGCGCCAGCAGACCCCCGTGACCCTGTAGATGGGATATATAGCGGGTTGGATAATGGATGGATGGACACTCTGCTGCTAGCGCTTTGTAAAATAAAAGCTTGGCCCAAGTGGATATCCTTAATCTTTCCTTTAAAGAATCTGAGAAACCCCTAATTTATTGTGCCACAGGAACACAACTGGTTCACACTTGCATTTCACAGCTCCAGGAGCCTGCAAACTGTCTCTGTGGACGTTCTCAAGAAGTTCCTAAGGATTTTCTCCAAGATTCCTTCCATATACAAAAGAGGTACATTTTAGGGATCTGGCATCTCTGAACTGACCTGGCGAGTGTTAGCGTATGACTGTGAATGACAGACACCCCCTCACAAGGTCGGTCCCGTCTTCTGCCGATGCTGCTACGACTGCCTGTGGCTTGCAGTAACCAGAACTGAAAAAGCAGTTTTACAAAGTGGATGGACGAGGAGTTACTTGTGTGACAGTTAAACGCGTAATCTTCTCTCCTTACGGTATCTCTACACTCATTTTAGTAACTGACTCCTAGATTTCTACCAAAATCTTCACATTATGTATGCAGATACTCTTAGTAAGAGCAATTTAACCATTTGAAAACTTATACTGTGTTTTGTTACTGTTGTGATGTGAGATTTTACATATAACTTGATAAATGTTTTGCATGTCTTTATTTCTAATGTAGGCAAAGGAATGTAATTTAGTGTTAAACCCCCCCCCCCCGCCCCCCCTTAGGAATGGGTCTGTTTGAATTTTACGACAGGATTTGGGGGATGTGTGTTTTAAACCAGTTTGGCAAGTGTTTCTTTGCTAAAGTCATTTCTACCCTTGCAAATGGGCTAAGGTGTACTTTAACATATGGTTTGGGGGCAGGTGTTAAGATGTTCTATTTCCCCCATTGGTCTGAGGTATGGCTGTTTGGAATTGGCTTGTCTCAGAGGCCTTTAAGTACCATGATGTCCTATTGGCTCTCGGGATTGGACAGAACATCTATAAATGTATGTGTTTAACCTCACAATCTCTCTCTTACCAACCAACATATGATGAAGAAGCATCTCTCTTGCTAACCTGTGATGATGAAGAGAATACAATGAACAGCACAGCTCAGCAGCCATTTTGAACAGACATGTGGCTGAAAGCTGAGCATCAATGATGCCTTAACTAGAGACATTTAAGTAACCAGAAGACTGTGTGCCACCTGAACTACATATCATCATTTAATCAGGTTGTATGGTTGCCAATATTCAAATGTACTTTGCATTTTGTTATTATTTATGAATATTATCAATAATACTAATACATTGTTTAAACTGTAACTTAACTTCTGCTTGTCTTTTACTACATCTAATTGCCTAAGGTTATAGATATAGAAGGGAAGGTGGGGATACGTTATATACAATAATACCTTATAAACAGTGGTAAGTCTGTGAGATTAGGCATTCTAAGGCTACATATTAATAATACAATAGGGGAAAGTAGAGCAATATATATTACTCTACCAAGACAAAACAGTTACTATGAATTTAGAGCTGTCGTTTATAGCTCAGGAGACGGTGCACTCCATAAAAGACGATGGAGGGCACTGAAACAGAGTATACGAGGCCTGCACTGTACTCACTGCAGTAGAAGACAAGACGCCGAACAACGGAAGTAACTGTTAGTGAAACTGGATAAGCACTTCTTTACTAACTTGGAGGCAACAGGGTTCATGGCCAGCCTCTCTATGTAAGGATGAGAAACGGAGAGGGCTGAGACTTTGAGCTGATGACACTTTAAAAGTGCAATCTAATCCAAATCCTAAAAACTTACTGAACTGCTGAGGTGGGATTTTTAAAAGCACAGAAAAAAATTATATTATTAAAAAAGAAATTAAAACAAGGAAGAATTAATAAAATTGAAGGTTAAGCATTATGTTCACAGAGCTCAAAACAGAATAATAGAAAACGAGAAAAAGTGTCACACTTTCACAAATGTCAGGGCTGGATTTCTAACATGTGACCAAAGAAGTTTCATCGATGTAACCCAGTGATATAAGCGCGTAACCTTCAGCCGACCCGAGCTCGCTTGCTTCTGCTTAATTTCAGGATAAAATGAAAATCCTTCTTAGAAGAACACAAACAACATCAACTGGAAACAGTTACCTTGTTGAGCGAAGTGGTAAACTGGAAGTGGAGATTTGAACTGTTGTGGCAGTTAACGGACCAAATTTTTTTAAAAACATTTTTAAAAATGGATTTTAACATTCCAAAATTAAATGTATTTATGTTCAGTTCTTCTGTTGTCAGTCTTGAAATAAGAATGCTTACTTCATGACTTGTTAAGAAAATGTTCTTTTTAATCTGCTTTTCTTCAAAGTATTATGTGCTGTCTGCATTTTTCATTTATTTTATGCACAGAAAGAAAGTCAAATATATTCAAAGAAAAAAAAAATGTAATTGATTACATTATTTATCACATTGTAATAGAAAGCTCTGTCATATGTGACATTTTTCTGGACTGCTTTGCTACAAAGTATGTTCCTTAATCCACTTATGAAAGTTCAGCTGCTCTCTCGGGAATGTGTAGAATGTAACAGCTGACAAGTAATGGAAATCAAGATATTGAAAATACATATGTGATTCAAAAGCAATTTCCTGAAGCAAGGATATAAAAAGAATCTTTAAAGTAAATGAAAATTTTAGACCAAAATTCTATTTGAAACAACTTTGAAAGTGCCTTATAGGTATAAACATTCTTCTTCAAAAATATCAAATTTAGAACTTTCGTATTTGCTTACCAAGATTTTCTGATTGCTCATTACTTTGATGTGTTGATTAAAATGGCTGTAAATTATGTATTGAAGTTTAAAAGGTGAAAATATTTGGTACAATGAGATATAAAACAGGTGTAATCAGGGCGGAGAGGCAATAGCACACTACGTTTTGTCAGCGTGTGTCTGTAAAAGGACTTGAAACGCGCCTCCAGGTTCAGAGAGGTGTACAATTGGAAATGTTAGTTATTATGACAAACATCACATTTGTTTATAATCATTTATAATTCTTTGCACTTTCCTGAAGTCATCCATAATCCATTTCTCACCTACAACTGAGTACATTGATAAGAATTCATTAAGAGTCGTTAATTTAGTCTTATGGGGATGGCACAACCACCAGCATCCAATGAGTTTTCAGATTGCACAGTCCTAAGCGTTAGCACCCACTACACAACTGACTTTCCGGACCTCTAAAATCTGGTTGTTTTCTACCACATCTTTAACTGTTCCTGAATATTCCATATACATGCCCTACTCAACTCTGATGTTAAGGAACTTAAAGATTTTAGAGTCCACCTCCTTTCCAGATTTTTCAAGAATTATTAACTTTGCAAAACAAAACCAAACAAAAAAATTTTAAATACTGTCCTTGGGTGACAAAAGCCTTAAGTTATTTGCAAATTGATATACATCATTGCCTAAGATGCTTATGATTGAGTCTTCTGTATTAATGCTGGCACATTTAACATAAATGTTCATGATATTTTGTGTGCTTGGCTTGCTAAGTTTACAGCTTTCATATTACAACAGCCAGAGTAGTTGATTTATTTGAAAAGGACTAATCAGAGGACATATTCTGTATTCATATAATATAAAAGTTGATGTATTCACTGATGTACTACACACTTAGGGAAAAAAAAGATATATGAGGTTAGCTATGAAGACGCGTAAATATTCATGTATGGCCCGTTCTGGTGCTGACTGCTAAATACAATAGTCAATAGTCTAAGGTGGCCCAAACTAAAAAACATGAACATGCCAGACAGAATGCATGAGAATGGGTGGAATTTTAATGAAAGGTAAATTGGATCAATTTGCAAGTAGAAACTTTCTCAAACAGAGCGATGTTTTCCATGCTTATGATTTGAGAATGAATTTACTTCATTACACCTTAACTAGTTTATAAGAACAGGTTAGATTAAAAAATTATTCAAAGCATTGGCCAGCAGGCTTCAAACTATTCCACTGTCATGATTTTTTCTTATATTTGTAAACAAACATTTTTGCTCCTGTAAGTGACTTATCAGCAACGGTTTGTGCAGCCTGGGCATGTCCAGGTATGGAATCAGGACAGGTTGGAAGCTGTCTGTGGAAGCTGACATCCTGGGCAGGTCTGAACGAGCTTGACGCTGTCTCAGCATGCTATAAAGGTGGCTTGCATACACCGATCCTGCTCATTTGGTTAATACAGATACTCAGTGTATATGTATAGTGTCAGTATAGTAAAGTATAGTATCTGTAGCAATATAACAGTAAGTAAGCTTGATGCTATAGACGTTTTGGTGTCGGGCGATATGTCTCGTCAATGTCGTAACAGCCGCGACACATTCTGCTATATCTGAGGCGAATTATACACTTGCGCCTCAGAGATGTTGGATGGCTGCTCTTGTGAAGAAAGCTTATCATCTGTATTTCAGCCGCAAAATTGGTGATCAAGACAAGGAATGGGCACCTCACATTTGCTGTGCGACATGTGCTATAAATCTGAGAGCCTGGCTCAGAAGCACTTGAAAGACGATCCCGTTTGCTGTTCCAATGATATGGCGAGAACAGAAAGACCATGTGACGGACTGTTACTTCTGTTTGACTAATGTGTCTGGTTTCTCTGCCAAAAACAAGAAGTCAACTGAATATCCTAATCTGCCTTCAGCAATGAGACCTGTGCCACATGACGACAGTCTTCCAATTCCGAAACCACCAGAGGATTGGACCTTAGATGAACCAGATGAAGAAACTGCAACGCAGGGCACTGACAGTGACATTGAAACGGATTTTGAACCGTGCTCATCAGGCGATCCACATCTGATAACACAGTCCAAATTGAACGATTTGGTCAGAGATTTGGGTCTGTCAAAAGCAAAAGCCGAGCTGCTGGGTTCAAGACTGCAGGAATGGTGTTTGCTGTCACCAGGTACGAACATTTCTGTGTTTCAAGGCCGACATCATGATAAAACCAAATTTTTTGCACAAGTCGACAGTCTCTGTTTCTGTTGTGACATTGAAGGATTGTTCTCGACCTTGGGTTGTGATCACAACCTGGAAGAGTGGTGTCTCTTCATTGATTCATCAATGTTAAGCCTGAAAGCTGTTCTACTACACAATGGCAACGTGTATCCTTCAGTACCTGTTGGCTATGCAGCACACATGAAAGAAACAAATGAGAATATGGAACTGTTGCTGAAGCACATCCAGTATAGCAGGTACAACTGGAATATCTGTGGAGATCTTGAAGTCATTGCTCTGTTATTAGGACTGCAGCTCGGCTATACAAAGTACTGTTGTTTCATCTGAGAATGGGACAGCCGTGCCAAAGAGTCGCACTATTCGACAGAACTGGCCACTCTATAAAAAGTTAGATCCAGGACAGAAAAATGTGGCACATGAATCGCTTGTTGACCCAGCAAAGATATTTTTGCCTCCTCTTCACATAAAACTAGGACTCATGAAGAATTTTGTGAAAGCACTGAACAAGGAAGATGAAGGTTTTCATTATTTAAGACGGATGTTCCCAAGAATAACTGATGCCAAGATCAAAGAGGGCATGTTTTTGGTCCCCAGATCAGACATATTATGAGTGACAAGCAGTTTGAAGATCTGTTAGTTGGGCTGGAAAACATTGCCTGGAAATCCTTCAAAGACGTTGTTGACAATTTTCTGGTCAATTACAGAGCCCCAAACTACATTCAGCTGGTAGACAAACTTCTCAAAGCATACAAGACAATGAAGTGCAACATGTCACTCAAGATTTACTTCCTCCACTCACACTTGGACTTCTTCCCCACAAATCTCAGTGCTGTCAGTGACGGACACGGTGAAAGGTTTCACCAGGACATTGCTATGATGGAGAAACGATACCAGGGCAACTGGAATCCGTCAATGCTGATGCACCAGATATTGAGTACAAAAGAAAATCAGGAGCAAAACACTTTTAATTCTGTTGAATTTAATAGCTTATGTGAAACATAAACGTGACTAAATACGTTATTGTCAGTAAACATATAAATGTCTATTTCTCAGAGTTCCTACGTGATGCAAACATTCCTACGCATATTTGTGCATACCCAGTAGGTACTTGTCACAATCAGCAAAAACTTTTCAGGAAGCAAGACTTTTCAAAAAAATTGTTGTGCAGTGTTATCTGCA
The DNA here is from genome assembly GCF_900747795.2 of Erpetoichthys calabaricus. Classification (NCBI taxonomy): domain Eukaryota; kingdom Metazoa; phylum Chordata; class Cladistia; order Polypteriformes; family Polypteridae; genus Erpetoichthys; species Erpetoichthys calabaricus. Next base: position 59,716,144 of record NC_041406.2, on the reverse strand, counting down.
TTACTCATGCACACAGTTGTATTTGAATTGTAAATTTCAAAAGCTCACAATGTTTCCTCGTTGAATAATAAGGTTATCATATGGTGCTCTTTTGAGATTTCAGAATGTGATATTTGCTCTCATTCTATCACAAACTGCAGAACAAGTGGAACTTTACACTCAGTGGATTATGCATTATAGAGAATTTCAGGACTTTTTATTATTTTTCTGTATGAGATATTCAAAACATCCATGTGGTTGCACAGCATTGCAGCTAAGAGGAAACACACACATGCTATGTACCGTTATGAACCATTTATTATTTTAAGTACTAAAATAGAGCAGGCCAAAGCAGACAGTAGTGCTTCAATTGATTACGGGCCGCATGAATGATATACAGTAGACTGTTTAAGTGCAAAAGTCCAAACTTGCCAATGCTGCTATGGCACTCACTGAAATAACTAGAAATCAACAGCGCTATTAAGGAGGAGGGTGCACATACATGCATTTTTAACATGGAATCCTCAGAAATTCTAACCTAAAACAGAACTTTGTATCAAACCACAGTGTTGCTCACTAACAAACTTACACTTTTCTTTCTTTAAATCATTCCTTCCAAAGATTAAAGCAAACACTCAAGAAACTTTTTTTTTAAAAGAGTCTGTTATCACAATACAATTAGACAGAACTATCCCTAGAGATAAGTTTGTTATATGACTCCCACTTACAGCATTCTGGTAACTGCCTTTTCTCAGCTGCTGCCTAAATTCTTTAACAGATGTATAGAAAGTGCTTTTTCAACAGTACTGGTGTGAAAAGGTCCCCTATTACATTCCTCAATTTCTCCACGTCAGTGCCTTTAACAAAGTACGCCCCAATAACACACAAACACAAATTAGAAATTGCACAAAAACTGAATAACCTACAGAAAGATGCTGGAAAAACAACATTCACTGTTGCCACCCAAACTAAGTTTCAACTTTCTTGTAATTGTAAACTGTTTTTAATATTACCTTGTTTATTCACTTATTTTTTACTTGTTAAATTCAACTTAGAATCATTGCAATAACACTTCTACTAGATAACTCCATTTGTATAGAATTAATCCGCTCTGCTCATATGATTTTTTAAAGTTAAAACATGTCCACACTCCCAATAACATTATCAGCGATGGCACTGTAAATGATCTATTGCTGACATTAATGCTTGATGTATTATTGTGAAGTTCATTTTGGGTTGACCTGCTCTCACTTCCTAACCTTAACACAAACACTCACAGACCCTGTTCATTTAAACACTGTTTATGAGTGATGGTTGCAAAGCCTATCACTCCACATATGGACTCAATAGCTTTAGCATGAACAACACATGGGTACCCTAGAATATGACCTTCAGGGTGACTCACCTTGGTTAATGCCACTTACCAACCAATCATGCAGTACTCCCTCCATTTTCCTTTCTCTTACAAGTGTCCCTCTTCACCCCTGATTTACCTAAAATATGAAAGAAACCGGACTCCCATCTACTGACTGTAAACAGAGGAAAATGCATACAAGGGAACAGATTTAATAAATAGCTAGTGACATAAACAAAAGCAAAGAGTGTGTCAAACCATTACTATATGACCTGGCAGTGGTCTTCTCCTTCCTCAGGACACCTCTATTCTTGTTTGTGTTACTGTAACATGATGTTTTGGTAGTGACTCAAAGCATTCTCAGTTTGACTTACTCCTCCTCCTCTTCACTGTAATCAACTAATTTTTCGGATCTAATACTGTATAACTATACTTAAATTCATGGCCGAAATTATTGGCACCCCTGGAATTTTCCTTGAAAATGCACCATTTCTCCCATTGTTGCAATTACAAATGTTTTGGTATACACATGTTTATTTCCTTTATGTGCATTGGAACAACACAAAAAAACAGAGAAAAAAAGCCAAATCTGACATCATGTCACACACAACTCAAAAACTGGGCTGGACAAAATTATTGGCACCCTCTACTTAATATTTGGTTGCACGCCCTTTGGAAAAAATAACTGAAATCAAGCGCTTCCTATAACCATCAACAAGCTTGTTACACCTCTCAACTGAAATTTCCGACCACTCTTCTTTTGCAAACTGCTCAAGGTTTCTCAGATTTGAAGGGCGCCTTCTCCCAACAGCAATTTTGAGATCTCTCCATAAGTGTTCAATCGGATTTATATCTGGACTCATTGCTGGCCACTTCAGAACTCTCCAGCGCTTTGTCTTCAACCATTTCTGGGTGCTTTTAGAGGTATGTTTGGGGTCATTGTCCTGCTGGAACACCCATGACCTCTGACGCAGACCCAGCTTTCTGACACTGGGCCCTACATTGTGCCCCAATATCTTTTGGTAGTCTTCAGATTTCATGATGCCTTGCACACAGTCAAGGCATCCAGTGCCAGAGGCAGCTAAACATCCCCAAAACATCTTAGAACCTCCACCATGTTTGACTGTAGGTACTGTGTTCTTTTCTTCGTAGGCCTCATTCTGTTTTCTGTAAACAGTAGAATAATGAGCTTTACCAAAAAGCTCTACCTTGGTCTCATCTGTCCACAAGACGTTCGCCCAGAAGGATTTTGGCTTCCTCAAGTACAATTTGGCAAACTCCAGTCTGGCTTTTTTATGTTTCTGTGTCAGCAGTGGGGTCCTCCTGGGTCTCCTGCCATAGTGTTTCATTTCGTTCAGATGCCAACGGATAGTTCGAGCTGACACTGTTGCACCCTGAGTCTGCAGAACAGCTTGAAAATGTTTTGAAGTTGATTGGGGTTGTTTATCCACCATTCGGACTATCCTTCGTTGCAGTCTTTTATCAATTTTTCTCTTCCGTCCACGTCCAGGGAGATTAGCTACAGTGCCATGTGTTGTGAACTTCTTGATTATGTTGCGCACAGTGGACAAAGGAACATGAAGATCTCTGGAGATGGACTTGTAGCCTTGATATTGTTGATATTTTTCCACAATTTTTGTTCTCAAGTCCTCAGACAATTCTCTGCTCTTCTTTATGTTCTCCATGCTTAGTGTGGCACACTCAGACACACAACAGAAAGGTTGAGTCAACTTTTCTCCATTTTAACTGGCTTCAGGTGTGATTGCACCTGTTTCTTGCCACAGGTGAGTTCAAACGAGCATCATATGCTTGAAATAAAACGATTTACCCACAATTTTGAAAAGGTGCCAATAATTTTGTCCGGCCCATTTTTGGAGTTCTGTGTGACATGATGTCGGATTTGGCTTTTTTCCTTTGTTTTTTTGTGTTGTTCCAATGCACATAAAGGAAATAAACATGTATATACAAAAACATTTGTAATTGCAACAATTTTCTGGGAGAAATGGTGCATTTTCTGGGAAAATTCCAGGGGTGCCGATAATTTCGGCCATGACTGTACATACAGTGGTGTGAAAAACTATTTGCCCCCTTCCTGATTTCTTATTCTTTTGCATGTTTGTCACACAAAATGTTTCTGATCATCAAACACATTTAACCATTAGTCAAATATAACACAAGTAAACACAAAATGCAGTTTTTAAATGATGGTTTTTATTATTTAGGGAGAAAAAAAATCCAAACCTACATGGCCCTGTGTGAAAAAGTAATTGCCCCCTTGTTAAAAAATAACCTAACTGTGGTGTATCACACCTGAGTTCAATTTCCGTAGCCACCCCCAGGCCTGATTACTGCCACACCTGTTTCAATCAAGAAATCACTTAAATAGGAGCTGCCTGACACAGAGAAGTAGACCAAAAGCACCTCAAAAGCTAGACATCATGCCAAGATCCAAAGAAATTCAGCAACAAATGAGAACAGAAGTAATTGAGATCTATCAGTCTGGTAAAGGTTATAAAGCCATTTCTAAAGCTTTGGGACTCCAGCGAACCTCAATGAGAGCCATTATACACAAATGGCAAAAACATGGAACAGTGGTGAACCTTCCCAGGAGTGGCCGGCCGACCAAAATTACCCCAAGAGCGCAGAGACGACTCATCTGAGAGGTCACAAAAGACCCCAGGACAACGTCTAAAGAACTGCAGGCCTCACTTGCCTCAATTAAGGTCAGTGTTCACGACTCCACCATAAGAAAGAGACTGGGCAAAAATGGCCTGCATGGCAGATTTCCAAGACGCAAACCACTGTTAAGCAAAAAGAACATTAGGGCTCGTCTCAATTTTGCTAAGAAACATCTCAATGATTGCCAAGACTTTTGGGAAAATACCTTGTGGACTGATGAGACAAAAGTTGAACTTTTTGGAAGGCAAATGTCCCGTTACATCTGGCGTAAAAGGAACACAGCATTTCAGAAAAAGAACATCATACCAACAGTAAAATATGGTGGTGGTAGTGTGATGGTCTGGGGTTGTTTTGCTGCTTCAGGACCTGGAAGGCTTGCTGTGATAGATGGAACCATGAATTCTACTGTCTACCAAAAAATCCTGAAGGAGAATGTCCGCCATCTGTTCGTCAACTCAAGCTGAAGCGATCTTGGGTGCTGCAACAGGACAATGACCCAAAACACACCAGCAAATCCACCTCTGAATGGCTGAAGAAAAACAAAATGAAGACTTTGGAGTGGCCTAGTCAAAGTCCTGACCTGAATCCAATTGAGATGCTATGGCATGACCTTAAAAAGGCGGTTCATGCTAGAAAACCCTCAAATAAAGCTGAATTACAACAATTTTGCAAAGATGAGTGGGCCAAAATTCCTCCAGAGCGCTGTAAAAGACTCATTGCAAGTTATCGCAAACGCTTGATTGCAGTTATTGCTGCTAAGGGTGGCCCAACCAGTTATTAGGTTCAGGGGGCAATTACTTTTTCACACAGGGCCATGTAGGTTTGGATTTTTTTTTCTCCCTAAATAATAAAAACCACCATTTACAAACTGCATTTTGTGTTTACTTGTGTTATATTTGACTAATGGTTAAATGTGTTTGATGATCAGAAACATTTTGTGTGACAAACATGCAAAAGAATAAGAAATCAGGAAGGGGGCAAATAGTTTTTCACACCACTGTATGTGCATATTTCTAAGGTAACTTTACCTTTATACAGAGTTAATAAAAATAAAATCCTGTGTCTAAAATGAGATTGCACAGTATGCTTGTATAACATAGAATTTGATTTAAACTTGTTCTTATCTCTTATAAGCAAAAACATGCACAGCCAAGCAATACCTCACCCGGCATTCTTAAAACTCCAGACTTACAATACCAGAGAGCTTCTTAATAATAATAATAACAACAATAATAATAATAAATTACATTTATATAGTGCTTTTCTCACTACTCAAAGCGCTCAGCCAGAGGGGAACCACTTCAACCACCACCAATGTGTACCACTCATCTGGATGATGCAATGGCAGCCATTATTGCACCAGCATGCTCACCACATGTTAGCTATTAGGTGGTGAAGGGGTGAGAGAGGCAGCCAGCTTGAGACAGGGAATAATTATGGGGCTAGAATGGACAGGGCCATGATGGGCATTAGCCGGGACTTTGGGATAAACTCTACTCTTTAATACAAAAGATGCTCAGGGATCTTTAATGACCACAGACAGTCAGGACCTCGGTATTATCTCTCAACTGAAGGACGGCACCATTTCTACAGCATAGGTTCCCCGTTACTGCACTGAGGCACTGGGATTCTTACACAGACCACAGTGTATGTCCCCCTGTTGGCCTCACTAATACCTCTTCCAGCAGCAACCAAACTTTTCCTAGATGGTCTCCCATCCAAATGCAAGCTGAGCCTGAACATGCTTAGCTTCAGGTGGATGACCTGTACTGAAGCACACTTTCTACTTAAACTAATTAGCAAAAAAGTCAAGTAATGCTGGTCTAAATACAACGATGTTAACAGAAAATGTATATTTTTAGTAGTCAAGTTAAAAATGAAAAAAGTGTCTCTGCAAAAGTCCTTTTTAAATTGTTTCAAGAAGCTTCTTTCTTCTACACAGCAAAAGACAAATGGGCAAATAAATTTCAAAAAGTACAGGAGAGTAAAGATGATAAAAACCATACCACTGCCACATAGGGCTATATTTATTTAGAGGTGTAAAAATGTATAAAAGCATAATTTAGAAATGTTATAAATATATATTTATTTCCTTTATCAATAAGCAACTAAAAACACAGAACAAAGCTTAATGTGTACTCCTCACTTTCAAAAAAACACACAATGAAATGTACAGTTTTTTCTCTATTTTCCATTTTAAAAAGTTAGTAAATGACTGCATATCATGCTTTTACAATATTTTATGGTGCTTTCAATCTTTACGGTGAACAAAACGTTGGCCTCGAGTTACATCTTATACAACAAGCAGTTGGCCAGTTAAGGCTGAATTTCTGTCCTTCATAAGTGACTTTGAAATGAAGCACATATTTTCTAATGATTCGTTTAGCTCTTCTGAGTCCTGAAAAAGACAAACAGAATTATTAATGTCCTACAGTATACAGCATCTAGATCAGAACAGAGACTGCATCAACATAGAAGATTATGCATGTCCACCTGAATTGAACTGAAATCCTAATTTCTTCACTGTCACATTTTCACAATTGAAAATTTCTTTTGATATTTATATTATGCACAGTTGGCTATGTTTTTATTAGTAATTTAAGGTAGCTTGGATTGCTTTTTATGAAGTCCACACACTTATGTGAGCTACTCCGAAAAAAATGCTGTTTTTAAACAAGATTTCTCAGCTTTCTATAATCCATCTGCAAATAACGTGCGTTTTTTGTGATCTAATTTTTAAATACAACTGTAAGTTGTAATTAAAAGTACACCTATGATTGTTGCACCAAAGATAAAAAATAGTACAAGCTCCAGGAAAACAGAATTCCCAAAGGATCAGGAGATGAAAAAAGTATAAAATATTATACAATTTGGTCAAAACCAGGAAAGCAACCAGCCAAAATACCAAGGACCAATACACAAAACAGAGATGTAGTCAGTAAACTAGAAAAGATTTGGAGCCCTAAATAATGGAAGAAACACTTTGGAATGCATTGCATCCAGTGCCTTGAACAGTACCGTAGTGATCAGGTCACATGTCATGTACTTGGGGACTGAATGTCCAGCAACTATTGGATGGCAGCAAGATGGCACTGTAATAATGTCACAATCATACAGTAGGTTATGAAATTGCGGTGTGCACGGTCCAACTTAATTAGCAAAATGGTGGCATGGTGATATCACCAAAATACAGCATAGCCAAAATTGAAATAAAAATACAAAATAATGACAACTCACAACATCACAAACAAGAGACACCAATTAATTTATAATGCACATTTGTGGGGCAAACTGGCATACTGTTATCAAAATTCTACATTGGGAAAATAAAAATGTTAAACTGTTCACAGGCAGTGAGCTGGTCAGCATCCAAACACAGGTCTTTCTGAGCTATAGGCAGGCAGTGTTCCTGCATCAAAAACTACAGCATATTGGACATTTTGGAGTATCTATAAAGTGGGTTTGAAATAAAATATTATAAACCTTGCTGAAAATATAAAAAAAGAAATTATAGATATCTCCATAATTTATTAATTATGTGCAAAATGAACCAATAAATTGAATTATACTTTATATACCACCTTTAACTGAGTGCACATAGTGCTTTGCAATGTACAAAATAAATCACAACAGAAGAAAGTAAAATTCAAGATTAACCACATGGAAACAAAGAAGGGCAGAAACCTAATGAAGTAATAATGAACTGGTAACACACAAACAAAAGCAGTAAGTTGAAAGTATGGCAATTGTTGATAAATAGCACAGTGGAGTTAAGTATTATTGCATTAGGTGCAAGGGGTGTCAACAATAAAAGTGAACACAAGTTTTGAAACAGAAAATCAGAAAACATTTTTGTGATTATTAGTTTTCAAAAAAATGTACCTACTTCTCATTTCATATAGGATTTGCTCTTTTTCTGCCTTTTAGTTTTCAATAATATTTATCACACCTGATTGTTGCTGGCAAAGTTGTGTTCTCTAACAGATGTAGTCTGTTCTTGTACTGGGTATGGTGAAATTCACTTAATATTTATGAGATTCGGCCATTTTAAAATGAAGGCCTTCTGAGCAATTTACCTTATTACCTGTCTCCCTTTGCAGCAACCTTTCACTCCGGAATCTAATTTCCAGAAGGAAATTTTGTAAATGCTATGGTTATTGTTGCTTTTGAAAATTATTTGAGTGCTTATGGTACACATTTTACATGCATGTGTTTTGCATTATAAAAATGAACTGCATAAAAAAAATTACCCTTTTATTTCTTGGCTAGCAGTGGACTGTGATTTTGATCACCACTGTTGCAGCAATTTAGGTCCCAGACAAATCAAGTTCAACTCTCCTAATGGTGAGTTCAATGATTTCACATGATAGTATATATATTTGTGTTTTATCCTAACAATGCCATGCATTAGCCTTGGTACAGTAACTCTTTTGTTAGCTAAATATTAAGCCAACAATGCATCAACAGCATTATTTTAGTAGCCTTGATAGCTGCATGCAGTGAGTGGCTAAGGATTCATTTTCAGTGCTGTGTTGTAAGCGTGAGCCCCCATATGTGCAGGTGTTACCTAACACATATATTATTGATACATCCCCCAATTGCATTTGTCTTGTTGTGCAACAAATCTAATCTACAGTGTTATTGAACCTCTGGGGAAGTTCTTTTTGTTGTAGTCTGTTGTAAATGCATTCTCAGACTTATTTATTCTGAATTTAAAACATTGTGGATGTTGTCCCATGTAAACACTTATCCTGGCTTACAGTAAGATTTGTTCTCAGAATCTAGACAAATGAATTATCGTAGAATACCCAGTCAAACACACAACTGTCCACACTGCCACTCCCACTAGTTTGGAAACTTCAATTCACCTAACCTGCATGTCACTGGGGTTGTTGGAGAACAATTCATGCTTATTTAGGGAAAACATTACAAATAAAATACAATAAAAATAAATACTTTATAACCGCTGGGTTCTTTAACCATCAAAACCCCAGAAACTATACTCAGATCATTTTAAATGTTGAAGGAACACTTAGAAAGAATTAAAATCAAAAGCTTGATCACAAAACGTATCCTTTAATGTAAGCTACTTTCATTATGAAACAGGTAACCTTCAGAAGAAAAAATGAAAATTAGAAACATGGCAGTCTGAATAGTGTCACTAGATAATAAAGAGTTTTTAGCAAAAGTTAAAATCATGAATACAATGTGGTGTTTTATAATGAGGTGGCGGCACGGTGGCGCGGTGGGTAGCGCTGCTGCCTCACATTTAGGAGACCTGGGTTCGCTTCCCGGGTCCACCCTGCGTGGAGTCTGCATGTTCTCCCCGTGTCTGCATGGGTTTCCTCCAGGTACTCCGGTTTCCTCCCACAGTGCAAAGACATGCAGGTTAGGTGCATTAGCGATCCTAAATTCTCCCTAGTGTGTGCTTGGTGTGTGGGTGTGTGTGTGCGCCCTATGGTGGGCTGACGCCCTGCCCAGGGTGTGTTTCCTGTCTCTTGTGCCCTGTGTTGGCTGAAATTGGCTCCAGCAGACCCCCGTGACCCTGTAGTTAGGATATAGCGGGTTGGATAATGGATGGATGTTTTATAATGAAAACTGACCTCAAAAAATAATGCTTTGTCATGTAAAATATATCTAAAAGAAGATGGAATAAAAATGTAATAAGTATATAATTCATGGATAAAGTATTGCATTTATTAGGCTATATGTATGTACAGTATGTATCTTAATAATGACAAAATTTTAGTGCATTGGCTTTGAATATAGTTCTCCTTATTTAAAATGCATTTTCAGGCATTTTTTTGTTCAACAGCTAAGCACAATACAAAATATTTTCTTTCTAGTTTGGTCAGCTTAGCAATCAAAATAAGCAATACCAGTTGTCGTCTCAGTGCTGCTAAATGCTTTCATGAGGTTTTCTAACATTAATTTGTATTTATAGCCAGTGGGTGTTTGGCCAGCATTTCCACCAGCATTCTGTAAATAGACATGCATTTACACATAATGTGACACTATTTCAAAATACATCAAGTACTGTAACTGTTTATCAAGCATCACATTATCCCATCAAAATGAAAACTGTGGCCTATGTAGGTGTATAATGTTCAGAAATGGAATTGTCAGGATCACACGATATTGAAAATCTCAAAACCACTAATGTGGATATTATCTGTATTCCATTAACAGCTTCATTCTCAACAGCAAATGGATAACTTGATTGTGAAACATATACTGTAAGACCAGATGTTGCCATTTTTATATGCAATCCTCTATGCATTTAGGTTTTGCCTATTAAAAATGTTAAAACCAAATATTTTTCAGCTGCATGGCCTATATTAAACTATATGTGTGCCTATTCTGGCACGTATTAAAATTTAGCTGCCATTTCGTGGCCAATGACACCTGGCATTGTAAGCAACAAGATTAGTTACAATAGCATGCAATAGCATAACCCTAAACAATTATAAGTATTTAATTGTATGCATGTTTGTTATATATTAAGTATTATTACCTTTTTAAGTGAACATTCAGCTATTATTTCTTTATTTTATTCAACCATAACTCTGTGTTAGAAATAATAAACAGCAATTTACCTAGGGATCACAGGGGTAGATATATATACTGTATAGTGTTATGACTGGCTTCTTCTTTTTCTCTTTTTGTCAGCATTCTGAAATCTTTTTGGAAATAAAGCACATTCCTTCTCGAGTTTTTACACTAGAAAGTTCTGATTAAAGATTATAATTTGTGGAGTTAATCTTTGAAGGTAAAAAGTTGCCACGTTTTCCTGGGACATCATTTTGTTTGTTAATTTTCGCTACCATGTTTGAGGATTTAGCATGCTTGACGCTATGACAGCGCTCTCATGTTCTACATCAATGCAACAGTATTTAGATTGTCACACTAGATGCTTTGTTATCCAAGATCTGGATATGAACAGAAATATTCAAGATATTTTTGTTTGTTGTTTTCTGGATTATGAGTCTTTGCTTGTTCAGAACCCTTTCTAGTTAGTGATTAGGATTGATGAAGCATAAGTTATACCTTTTTAGTATTTCACTCTGCCATGTTATTTAGACCACGTCTCTATCTCAGACACCTTCTCAAAAAATCTACTCCTGTTTCTCTAAGATAAAACATATAGGTTGAGTATTTAGAATTACAAGAGAAACATTTGTAATCTTCAAGGAAGAGTTTTAAGACAAAGTTTGAGTTGTTGTTCAGCAAGATGTGAGGCAACAGAAACATTTGGAAATAATTCTAAAGATTAAAAAGGCCACAAATAAAGGACTGAAACAAGGACAACCAGCATACATTCTGAGAGGGTGCTGTGAGAATAATGCTTTCACAATGAAGAATGCAATGTTTACCATTTTTCTTCAGTCTGTGGTTTACTAATAATATATCCACTCAATCATTCACTATCAAGCCCATTTAATCCAGCTGAGGTGTTAAGAGTCTATACCAATGGAAGCATTTTGTATACAATGACTCTACTGCTATTAATATAAGTTTGCTTGGATGTTCTAAAAGCTTAAATGGGTGCCAATAAGAATACAGTGAATTTAAAACATACAAGAGCATTAAACCAATTTTTGCTGTATATGTACTGACTTTCATTACAGACTGCAAAGATATAAGACAAAACTCATGATTACGAACTATATAACAAGATCTAAGGTAAATATATTTAGACAGAGGAAGGAGGTTGCAAGTATCTGCAACAACTCCAAACAAGCAACATCTAACTATACACCATATCGCCTGTCTCTATCAATGCACATGGAAAGAAGTGCATTAGAAGTGCTCTGGCTCACAATTCAATGCTGCCTTACATTCCTACTGCTACAAAGTAGGGAGGGATCTCATTTTCACAGCTGCGTCAATGCTATGGAATTCAGTTTCTTCTTTATATTATGTGCACAGATGAAACTGTGTGATTAAAACTGGCCAAAATGTTTTTAAAAAGCTTATGGACAGCCTTTCATAGCACTTTTTTCTGTCCTATGGCCCTTCTTCATTTAATACTAGTAGGGAAACTCCTTTCCACTGCTAGATCTATGCTGTGGAAATCCATTTCTCTGCAATTTGCAGAGTGAGCACTAAATGAATTCAGTTATTCATATTCAGTTTAAAAAGCTTGTAGACTTCTAGAGCAGCTTCGATCCTGGTGGGCTGCAGTGGCTGCAGGTTTTCATTCTATCCCTTTTCCTAACCAGTGAGCAGTTTTCACTACTAATTAATTCCATTTCCCTTCATTTTAATAGCCCTGTTTTTAAGGATTCAGTCCTCTGAATTGATTTGTTTCTTTATTAAATGGCAGCCAAACACAAATGAGATGTGAAACGAGCCAAAAGATGACTAGCTGAATTGGAATGTCAAACTCCATCCAATTTCACTCCAACCAGTTTCTTAATAAGATGCCAATTTTTGCTGTTAATTATAGCCGTTATTCAATATCATGACTTGTTGCTACTCCCATTCTGAGACAGCAGACTGTTGATTTTCTGTTTTTTCTAAGACCACCATCAATATGTTCTGGTGACCTGAGCAGACCAACTTGACCGAGACCTTCAACTGTCTTTATTTTCAGGATAGCTGGTCCTGTGGTGGGTTGTTTTGTGTCTCGTTATTGTTTGGCTGCTCATTAAGGAAAAAAACAACTAAGGGGTCTGAGTCACGTCAACTAAAACTAAGGCAAAACAAGTTAATCAGCAGCAAAAACGGCTCACTAATTAAGATGATGTTCAGAATGAAAACCTGCAGCCACTGTGGCCCACCATGACCGGAGTTGGACACCCCTGTTCTAGAGTGTATGTCTTCAGAACAACATTCATAGCTTTTCATTTGAAAAATGTTTTTAAAGTAACTGACTTATACTTGTTTCTGTGTTAATCTTGTTAAAGTTGGCAAAAATACATTTTCTTTTTCTGGTAGTTACAAGTTTATGACAGTATGTTAGTTCTAGGATTAAGTACATTCACCAACTTCAAAAGGAATTTGCTGTAATGTTTTCCTATTAATAAAATGTCTTGAAATTGAATAACTAAAGGCATATTTTCAAAGTTCTAATGGGGCATCCCACTGCCACTGCTACACAGGTCTGTTATGCAGCTTTGTTGCATTCTTTCAAGTTTTAGTTGTTATACAGCCTTATTTTTTTCCAGTATTTTCCATATTGATCCTCTATAACTTTCTGGTAGGCTTCACCATGTCTACTGTATATCCAGCACTACCTATGAGAATCACAGTTATCGCTGTGAACCTTCTGAACAAATGTTTGTGAAAAATGTTGTGTGTTACACTCCGCTGTGTTTGTTATTCTATGTTGAGTTTCTAGTAAAATGTAGATAAATTTTCCAATAGCATAGCAGGAATGTCTTTGCAATTATATGTCTTTATTTAACATAAGGCAATCACTGTACCATCATTAAGTCTGATTTCTGAGTTTGTATTAAATGTTATTTTAATTTTTCATCCTCTTCTTTTGAAATTTTACTTTTTTGTAAACCAGAGTTACAAAGGAGACACATTGTGTACCTCCTCTTTATAACTTTCAAAAACATTCCACTTCTCATGCAATACTAATGATATGATTAACAATATTGCTAATGAATGACCTAAGCAGAAAAGTCAGAAGGGGAATGTTGAGTTTTTGCTCATACTTTTGGCTTTCTTACAATACATATACTGTACGTATATATATACTGCACTGTATATATATATATATATATATATATATATATATATATATATATATATATATATATATATATATATATAAGTACGGTGATAAGGTCAATAATTTAAAATTACATTCAACTTCAAGTTTAATGACATATAGATGCAGTACAATGAGATTTTAACTGCACGTTTCCCACAGTTTAATGACAAAAGTATTAAAGCAACAACAGGTAGTGAATATAACACTAGATGATATATGCAGTACTGTATAAGAATACACATTAGGTATGGTCATGTAGCACTTGGTACGTAAACTGTAGTGTCATCTAGGGAAAGTCATGCTGAACACATTATATTTTTAAATCATTGTAAAGTAAATTATCACTGCCATTAGCTTTGTAAAGATTATATATAGAGGAGAACATGAATGTTCCCTGTCTTTTTTTAATGTACCTTTTAACACAAACAACATTACCAATTTACAACATATACACATTGCAGTATATGCACTTAACTCTGACTTGCAATTCTCATTTATGAAATCTTCTAGTTGCAATAAAATGATACATCTACACTGTTCAGGGGTCCCCAACTCCGGTCCTGGAGGGCCCCAGTGGCTGCAGGTTTTCATTCTATCCCTTTTCTGAATTAGTGACCTGTTTTTGCTGCTAATCAACTTCTTTTGCATTCATTTTAAGTGACTCGTTCCTGAAGACTCAGACCCCTTAATTGTTTCTTTATCCTTAATTAGCAGCCGAACAATAATGAGATACAAAATGAACCAAAACATGACCAGCAAACTGTGACCATCATACAATATATGAAAATAAAGAAAGGTGAAGCTCTCAGGAATGCTGATCTGCTCAGGTCCGCAAAACATTTTAACAGAGCTCTTAGAAAAGAGAAAATCAGCAGTTTCAGAAATGTCTGCTATTGCACATTGAGAGCAGCAACAAGCCATGGAATTAAAGAACGAGTTTAATTAACAACAAGAATCAGCTCCTAATTAAGTGACTGGTTGGAGTTTGAGGCCCTGACTTAGCTGGTCTTCTGTTGGATCACTCAGTTCACATCTCATTTCTGTTTGGGTGCCATTTAAGGAAAGAAATGAAGCAATTCAGAGGAACAAATCTTTAAAAAACACGTCAACTAAAATTAATTCAAAAGAAGTTAATTATCAGCAAAAACAGGTCACTAATTAAGAAAAGGGTTAGAATGAAAACCTGCAGCCACTGGGGCCCTCCAGGACCAGAGTTGGGGACCCCTGATCTACAGTATAATGAGTTTTAAATATCCAGTTAACCATTTAACTGTTTTTAAATACAACTCTTTTCAATTAGTTTTTTTTCCAGGTGTTAAAAAGTGATTGTCTTAAATTTCCACTTTACATTATTTCATTGTAATTTGTATGGAAGGAAAGTGTTATGTTTTTTGTCTCAGCGCTATACTTCTGTGTATTCTGTTTTTTCTTGTAGTGAGAAGTCAAACAAAATGACACCTTTTATTGGCTAACTAAAAAGATTACAATATGCAAGCTTTCGAGGCAACTCAGGTCCCTTCTTCAAACAAGATGTAATCAGTGAAGAATCTTGCCTGAAGAAGGGGCCTGAGTTGCCTTGAAAGCTTGCATATTGAAATCTTTTTAGTTAGCCAATAAAAGGTGCCATTTTGCTTGACTTCTCACTACATTCATAATGGCTACCATGGTACCACTCCCTAGTACTGTTTTTTCTTGTAATGCTTTCATGCTGATGGCTGTCTTATTTTGCATAAAATTAAAACCTGCCCAAAGACTTACTGCAATTCGAATTGTGGAAAAATAAGATCTGAATATTATAGACAATGATGCAAAGAAAGGACAAGCAGCACCATGATATACTGTACATACTCTATACCCAATTAAAGTACCATTGCTGAAATCACCCCATACATGCATCATTTGTTTGCTATTAAGCAAATGACAGAAATAAATCCTGGACTGACCACTAATCTATTTTAGCATGCAACTCTGTACAATTTAACCTAACATACATGTCTTTGGAATGTGGGAAAGAAACTGCAGCAGTTAGACAGGCAAGGTTAAGAAAGTGCAAACTCCTTACAAACAGTACCAGAGCTGGGAATCAAACTCTGAAGCAGTAGCACTAATAAGTGTACAATTGTGTCAAACACTACTTGCAATCATATCATAAATATGTTCTTAGTAGGAATACAAGTGCAAACATTATCTATCTGTTTACAATATCAAATATTGAGAGCAAACTCTTTTACCCATAACAAACCTAAAAAGATACTTTGATTATAAATTGGAAAGGGGAAGCTTGTCTCCAAGTAAAATCTAATAAAATGTTGCTTCCACACAAAACATTTCCTTTGTGTCTTGTATTGTTTAGAAAATAAAGTTAGATGAACAGCCATTTATTGATTAAAGTAACACACTAGCTTGAAAGCAACAAAAACTAACAGCTTTGAACAGGCTCCAAAATATGTTTTTTGGGCACTGACTGAAATAACGTTTTGTTTACATTTGGCTCAAGTTGCAAAACATCAAAGGATAAAGATTTTCTGTTTTCTTTCAAAATGATATAGTGTTTCTTTCTCTAATTAAAAAAATTCAAGGATTGGTATAAATCCAATACATCTGTGAAAAGTCAACAGAAATGTACTGTTATTTGTACTTGTATGGGTTTAAATAATGCATATTTTTTTGATTGAATAAGAACAGTTTCTCTTTCTAAAACTGCAAAACATTACCTGCACCACAGATACCAATATTACCTTTATGATAACTTAGGAAAATGAACTTACTGGTCATCTAACACAGTTCTCTTTCTGACAAATTGATTTATTCATTACTAAATCTCATGAAACAGCAGTAATCACTCTCCCAAAAAATACCTGCTGAAAGGGTTTCCTTCTGTCATGGTTCAGCTAATGCACTTCCCACTGCTCTCATGAGACAGAAACACTGGAAATTACTCAAAATGAAATGACAGACAAAGCAATAGAACAATGTGGAGAAATTACAAAAAAGAAGTTTTAAACTACCACATAAGCCTTACAATTTTCAGAAGACACATTTTCTGTTTTGCCCAAAACCAGAATTTGTCTCTACAGAAACATACACATCTACCTTTGGAACAGCTAAGGCAGAACCAATAGATATATCTGGGACTACTGAGAAAGACTCTGGTTTCTAGTGATAGCTACCCCAACTTGAGGGAACACATTTGTATAATTAAAAGAATATTCTTAGTTTTAAAGAGTCTCCACATTGCATTAGCCAAGTTAGCTACCAGGTCAGGTTGGGGAGCATGCACTGGTACAGCTCGTAGCTGTATCCACCACACAGCAAAACAGCTTGGCATCCCGGTTGGCAAACCCCCCAGGCAGACACATGGTCCAGTCCCACCCCCCAGAAATGACCATCTATCTGCTGCAGCAAGGTGTTACGTGGGCATCCCCTTGGCCTGCTCCAGCTCGGCAATGAGGATTCTGCGAGTTGGATCACTGTCAGGGAAACATGCCGTGTGGCATTAGTGCTGTAACTGACGCTCTCTCACAATGCAGGCAATGACACAAAGTCAAACCAATGGTACCCAACGATTCTCTGAAGACACTCAGTACCGAAGGAGTCCTGTTTTTGCCTCAGGCCACTGGAGAATGTCCATGTCACGCAACCATAAAGCAAGACAGGAATCACCAGGACTCTAAAGAATTGGACCTTCGTCCTTTTGCAAAGATATCGGGAACGCCCCAAACCCCTTTCCAGTGACCTCATCACCCTCCATGCTCTACAAATCCGTCTACTGACTTCATAGCAGGAATCATCAGAAACATAAATGTTGCTGCTGAGGTAAGTAAAGTTCTCGACAAGGTCGACGCTTTCTCCGCAGACATACACACTGCTGATGGCTGAATGTAAGGACACTCTCAAGCCAAGACACTCAGACTCCTCGCTCAGTTTTTCGAGAGCTCCAATCAGATCCTCCATTAACTCCGTAAAGATCATAGCATCATCAGCAAAGTCAAGATCAGTGAATCTTTCTTCATCAACAGATGCCTCACAGTCGCTGGACCCCACAACCCTGCCCAACACCCAGTACATGCAAGCACTGAACAGAATAGGAGCAAGAACACACCCTCGACAAACCTCAGAATCAACTGGGAAGAGGTTCTGTCGCCACTCTGCACAGCACTCACAGCACCAGTGTACAGGCTGGCCATGATATCCAGCAACTTTGGGGGGATTCTGTGAAGTCTCAGGATGTCCCATAGGGCAGCTCATTCAACTGACTTCTCATATCTAAGAAATGTACCTTTTACATTTACCAGGTTTTACGTCATTCAGGCTTCTGATTTACACAGTCACATTTGAGTGTTTTTCACATTAAAATATAAGTGGATCTTGAAAATGCTTATTTCAGGGTTATAATAAAAATGTATGAATTAATCATAAAAAAAAAAAGAAAACCTTTAGCCATGGTACTTCCCGGTCTAAACATGGCTCTACCAGAAGGTAGTTGTCTGTTAAGTCATACTTAAATTTTTACAAAATGCAAGATTAAGCTTGTTTATTAATGTTTTGCTTGTTGTGATCATTTCTTCTTATGTGGTGCTTTTAATATGCAATGTGGATTTTCAGAACCTTGCTGCATTACTCTTACTTTGAAATTACAGTTGAAAGATTCTTAATTCAATCTTTAAAATGATTTATTTGTTCCTCTGCTAGATTTGTTGCAAGTCAATCTATAACTGCTGAATTTTTCTTTGGAGTATTCACGGTTACAATTTACATTAATTAATAAATAAAAAATATGGTACATCATTAGAGGTGCACACACTTCTTTTTTCTAATGCATGAAATAATTCCCCCTGAGCTTGATATTTATATAAAAAATTTGCTGAAAAGAAGAACAGTGTATTTTTACTTACAGCACCTGTGTAAAGTACTACATCATTGCTGTGCTCTTGTTTGACTATGAAGTCATTTTTTGTATAAGTTCAACTTAATTGTACAGTATGTAATGTTATTTTCTTTGTTGTATAAGTTTGTCTTGATTGTGTGGAATATTATTTTCTTCAAGTAAAATTGAAAAAAAGAAATGGATAAACAAAATATCATTATATATTAAAAAGTAATGTATCACCAAAACTTAAAAAAAAAAATCAAAATACTGATAAATTTAAAGAAACCAACAGCATGCATGGTGATGGTTGGGCACAATGACACAATCCTTAGGTCTCTATTCAGCTTAAACACTACATTTGTGGAATTTGCATGCTTTTCCCATGTTGACATGTACTGCGTCCTCCAACATCCCAAAGATGTACATTTTAGCCTGATAAGTGACTAAAAATTGTCTCAGTATGAGTGAAGGTGAGCGTGCATGTTAGTATGCTCTGCGACAGAATGGCAGTTAACCCATGCTTGGTTTATGCCATACGCCCAACTCTGCCAGGATAGGCTCTGTCTCCCTGCAAACCTTTGGCTGTCTCTGAGTATGCTATTATCACAGCATTTATAAACTGTAATCTAATATGTACAGAAAATTGATTCATGAAAAATACTTTACTTTATATACACCAGAGAAATATAATGTCATACTTGGCAGGGGGTGAACAAATTCATTTCCCTTTGTAGATAACACATCCATTAAATAACTCTTTTAAAAGTTAGTGCTGCACGAAATGAGAGGAAAATGGAATGTTCAAGTGCACATTATATGCACATTAGATTTAAAGATTACAAGAAGGTTTGCTTTGCAGAGAGTCTCATTTGAAAGAAAGATGACTGAAAATGTCCACTCACTAATAGAAAAAACAAGGGCATCAAGAGTTATAAACCAAAAGTTCTCTTTATAGTAGCACTGTGCAGACTGATGTTGTCCTTCTTAAGTATGTAATTGTACCAGGAAAACACTATTTGGGACTATTTCATTCAGTGTTTTTTTTTCCAATTTATTGTTGAAATAGTGTGCTGGTCAAAAAGACCTGAGGCTTCTTGTCAAACCTTCCTGGTTTCACTATGTTTCTTTGAAGGGGTCTGAAAGAGGCTACTGCTAGAAAGAAAACCCACACCTTCCTATACTGACAGGACTCCTTCTATCAGTTTGATATTCTCTCTTACTTGTATGAGATTTATATCAGCTTTTACCATGCCCTTTTCTATTCTGGGGGTGCTTCTGCATCTGGAATATCTTTTTAGCCAGGCAAATCTTCTTACAAGAAAGGCAGGAAGATGGAACAATCATCCAGTCGTTAAATCTTATTTTGTATGGATGGCTTCACAAAATACACTATGAGAAGGCACATTACAAAATTAACGAAAGTAGAGATTAAAGCAACATGATAAAGATCAAGATCATTCAATACATGATAAATTATAAGATAATAAAGTATGCAGGCTCTTCAAAATAAAAATTAATGTATACAGTACAGATAATTACACTGACTGTATGAAATGACAGTGAAGTAAAAATAGAATTAGTACTGCTGATACAAAAGATTCAAATCAGAGAAAAATCATAGCTGTGGAAAATTAAAGTGCTAGAGAGATAAGGTGAAATTATAAATTGAATGAATGAAACCACTCATGGAGCATCACCACGTGAAAAATATTAAAAAGTTGGAGCCACACAGATGAGTGAAGGTCAGCATGACTTTAAGACACATAGTACTGATCAAAAACTAACCAGATTAACAAATAAGTAATTACAAAAATATTCAACAGTAGTGAAATGTCAGTTTCATGCTTAATTTCTCTTAATGAAACAGCACCGAACAGTTAGTGTAGTGGCTTAGGTTTCCACCGCTGCTTCACCTTATGGCCTCAACCAAATGACTGAACCTGCTTGCGATCCAAGAAATATCTGTAAATAGCATTCTGAACTTGAATGTTGCCTTGGATAGAGGTCATTCAAACAATAGTAATGATAGTTTACTTAAAAATGATTGAACTAAAAATAAAATATTTCAGAATTTTGTATTATCTTTCTTCTGGCTCCAACATCCATATGCAGTGCAGAAGATGGACAGGTAGAAATGAGTAGCTTCTTTAAGAAAAAAAATAGTGAGGGAGTAGGTAGGCTGCCAGGGGACTTTCCTGAGAAGTGTAGCAATTTGACTGCTTCTAAAGCTAAAAATAATAAGGTGTGCCAAGTATGGCATGATAGATTTCAGCTTGGTGAGCTGTACTTTACGTCCTTTTTAGGTAGTCCTGATAGGAGAACATTGCAGCAATCAGGGTGGTCCAGATCTAATTATGCAATTTTCATTACGCTATAACTTAAGTTTATTACATACAGAATTCACAAAAAATTATTTTTGTTGCTGATAGATGGCAGCACCTGCCCTGCATTCCAAAATGGCGGGGAGACGGTTGTCAGTTGAACAGCGGGTGCGATGTGTTCGCCTTTTCTCGAAAATGGGCAATGTTTCCAAGGTGTAATGCAGGATGTTGGAGGAATTTGGACCGCCTGCAATGCATAGTAACATGATCTCCCAAATCAATGAAATGTTTGACCAGACTGGTAGCGGCAATCACCTGAAAAATCCTGGACCATCGAAAAGTGTGTGAACTGACGACATGAAGAATCGTCTTCATGCCGAACTGGAATCATCCCCGCATAAATCAACGTCATCCAGATGATTGTCTACAAAGCAGAACCATTGGTAAAACCAGTGTGCTGAGGATGTTGCATGAAATGAAATGGATGACTTTGACAGGAGAATTGAGTTTACGGAAGCATGGCTAGCAAGACTGGAGGGGGATCCGGAACTGGCTCGAAATGTGGTGTGGACTGATGAGGCCATTTTCCACACATCTGGCTCAGTCAACAGACACAACTGTGTCTTTTGGCGCGCAGACAACCCCCCCCCCCCAGTACCATTGAAGTCGAACACAAGTCCCCGGGAGTGATGGTATGGGCTGGTATGTCTTATCATGGTATCGTTGGCCTGTATTTCCTTGAAGGAAATGTCACAGGGGTCAGGTACCTCAACCTGCTTGTGAATGATGTCATCCCAGAACTGCAGAATAGACAGAACTTCGACCGTATGTGGTGGCAACAGGACGGGGCTCCACCTCACTTTGCGATAAATGTGAGGAACTTCCTTGACCAACAGTTTCCAAACAGGTGGTTAGGACGTCGAGGGCATGTTGAGTGGCCTCCACGTGTCGCCTGACCTTACCCCACCAGATGTTTTTCTTTGGGGATACCTTAAGGACAAGGTCCATGCGCATCCTATTGACAGTTTGGAGGATCTGTGCCTGGCGATGGTTGAGGAGTTCGGGAAAGTTCTTCTGCAAATGTGCCGAGACGCATGTGATTCTGTAGCCAGAAGACTCCGAGCCTGTATCCAACTGAATGGAGGACAAGTGGGACATTACATGGAAAATCAGTGAATTAATTCAATGTAAGTCCATTTTCGTTTATTACAAGATATTTCAAACAATTCTTTTGTCTTGCATTGTTTTCCTGCATTGCATTAAAAGTTGCATAATTAGATCTGGACCACCCTTTAGTTGACTAAATGCAAATGCATGTATTAATTTCTCAGCATTTTTAAATATTAGAAGAGATCACACCCTTGAAATGTTCCTTAGATGGAAGAAAGAAGTCTTGGTAATGTTATTAATATGCAATCTGAAATTAAGGTCAAAGTCAATAATAAAAATTTTTTTAGATAAAGCCCCTATGTATTCATTACATTTTAATACATATTCATTTCTATCATTAAACGTATCATTTGATAGTCAAGAATGGTATATTATCTTAGCGATGTTTTTGGAGAGGACCCCAGCTCCAAGTCTACTGGAATGTGGGTCATCCCACCTGAAGAACCGCAGTCTCTCCCAGAAGATATCCCAGTTATCTACAAAGACAAAGTGGTTCTCTTCACAGAAAGTCTTTTGCCAATTGTTCAGGGAGTGAGATCTGATGAACACTTCATCTAATCTTCTCATCATTGGAAGTGGTCCTGATAATGATCCCCACAGCCAGAGTCCTCTCCTTGTTGGCATGAACAAGCGATGAGAAGTTCTTCTTCAGTATCTCCAACTTATGGTACAAATGTCACTTACACCCATGTGAAGGATGACACTTAATAATTGTCTGTGCTTATACTTCAGAAAGATTGGTGGTGCTTTTCTTTCAATGCCTTTTGATGTTTCCATAGGTTCCATGGCAGCAGGATACAAAAGTGTTGTGATCAGATGATAGAAAGATTAAATATCGAACAATTGAATCTCCAATAATTAAAAACGTCCTTACGAGGTGTAGGCAAGTCGGGGAAACAAATAAAACAATGAAACTTGGTATTTCACTACTGTGGTGCCTTGTACTTCGAATGTTTCTAATGCTAAATTCAAGAGTAATTTGACCTGGAGTTTGAACAATGCTTGTATGTTTGAACTGTGTGCGCAGTGAAAAAATGTAGCAACAGATGCCACTTACATACACAGAATAAATGTCATCTGTTGTGCGCCCAATTCGTCGTTGCTCTTGCTGTGTTTTCAGTGCTTTATTCGCTTTAATTTTAGTGTGTTTGGTATATATAAATAAAAAAAATTAAAATTAACACATTTTAATTGGAGTATAGCATCAAGTCAATGAAACATTTGGGATATTAATCTGGTCGATTAAGTAGCAGAGGGGGTTATTAATCAGTTTCAGCTGCTTTGGTGTTAATGAAATTAACAACAGGTGCACTAGAGGGGCAACAATGAGACAACCCCCAAAACAGGAATGGTTTAACAGGTGGAGGCCACTGACATTTTTCCCTCCTCATCTGTTTTTTCACTCATTTTGCATTTGGCTATGGTCAATGTCTCTACTGGTAGCATGAGGTGATACCTGGACCCTACAGAGGTTGCACAGGTAGTCCAGCTTCTCCAGGATGGCACATCAATACATGCCATTGCAAGAAGGTTTGCTGTGTCTCCCAGCACAGTCTCAAGGGCATGGAGGAGATTCCAGGCAGTTACTCTAGGTGAGCTGAACAGGGCTGTAGAAAGTCCTTAACCCATCAGCAGGACCACGGTCTGCTCCTTTGGGCAAGGAGGAACAGGATGAACACTGGCAGAGCCCTACAAAAAGACCTCCAGCAGGCCACTGGTGTGAATTTCTCTGACCAAACAATCAGAAACAGACTTCATGAGGGTGGCCTGAGGGCCCGATGTCCTCTAGTGGCCCGTGCTCACTGCCCGAGCTCGATTGGCATTTGCCATAGAATACCAGAATTGGCAGGTCCACCACTGGCGCCCTGTGCTTTTCACAGATGAGAGCAGGTTCATCCTGAGCACATGTGACAGATGTGAAAGGGTCTGGAGAAGCCATTGAGAACATTATGCTAACTGTAACATCGTTCAGCATGACCGGTTTGGTGGTGTGTCAGTGATGATCTGGGGAGGCATATCCATGGAGGGACGCACAGACCTCTACAGGCTAGACAATGGCACCTTGACTGCCATTAGGTATCGGGATGAAATCCTTGGGCCCATTGTCAGACCCTATGCTGGTGCAGTGGGTCCTGGGTTCCTCCTGATGCATGACAATGCCTGGCCTCATGTGACAAGAGTATGCAGGCAGTTCCTGGAGGATGAAGGAACTGATACCATTGACTGGCCTGACCTAAATCCAATAGAACACCTCTGGGACATTATGTTTCAGTCCATCCGATGACGCCACCAGATTGCACCTCAGCCTGTCCAGGAGCTTGGTGATGCCCTGGTCCAGATCTGGGAAAAGATTCCCTAGGACACCATCTGTTGTCTCATTAGGAGCATGCCCCAACGTTGTCAGGCAGACATACAAGCACGTGGGGGCCATATAAACTACTAAGTTCAATTTTGAGTTGCTGCAATGAAATTACGGTAAAATGGACTAGTCTGCCATATCATTATTTCACTTTGATTTTCAGAGTGTCTTTGAATTCAGCCCCCTGTAGGTTGATAATTTTCATTTCAATCAAACAATGTGGAATCCTTTTGTTCCTAACACATTCACTGCCCAATCCATATCAGCCTAGATATCCAGCATGATTTTTTTTTTTCAAATTGAGATCTGATGTGTTTTCAAAGTGTTCCTTTAATTTTTTGAGCAGTAAAACTATCTATTTACTGTGGCATCCACACTGGACATCACCACTCCTCACTAAGGTACAGTAAATGCTATTTTCATTTTAATATACAGAATTTATGTATTTATTACTTTCATGTTTTAATTTATTATTTAGGGAATTTAATTGTGTTATTTTTACTTTAAATGATGTGTATTTGATGTTTAAGTTTATCGAAATGGGTATTGTTTAGGGTCTGGGAATGGATTAATTCACTTTCCATTATTTTTAATGGGGAAAACTGATTCAGACTTCGAACAATTCAGAGTTCAGTTATGAGGCACCACTGTATTTGACTTGTTAGTGCTTTTGTTCATGCAACAGAAATTTTAATTTCACTGAAGAGTTTCCTTCTGTGAGAAAATTTTCCATGTGTTTTGTGGGCCAGAGCAGATTTAAACTTAACAGTCCTTCCAATTCCCCTCTCATTTATTTGTAAATGTTTTTTTTAACACAGATACTTCATGGTGCATATGCACAGATTTTTTTTTTGTTTTTTCACCTGCATTATTATCATTCTTTAATTTAATATTATTTATTGTATCAGTATACTGCTGCTGAAGAATGTGAATTTCCCATTGGGATTAATAAAGTATCTATCTATCTATCTATCTATCTATCTATCTATCTATCTATCTATCTATCTATCTATCTATCTATCTATCTATCTATCTATCTATCTATCTATCTATCTATCTATCTATCTATCTAAAAGGAAGCACGTTAGCTGGAAAGCTGGTGGTTTATTGGTTATCTGCATTTCATTATTAACTAATGTCAGATAAGGTGAGGTTGGGGACCATGCACTAGTACAGCGTGTTGCCGCATCCACCACACAACAAAACAGCTCGGGATCCCCGTTGGCAACCCCCAAGGTAGACACGTGGTCCAGTCCCATTCTCCAGAAATGACCATCTCTATGCCGAGAATCAACTGGAAAAAAAGCAGGTGTTCTGCCTTCACTCTGCACAGCACTCAGAGTATCAGTGTACAGTCTGGCCATGATATACAGAGATCCTGCAAAGTCTAAGAATGTCCCAAAGGGCAGCTCAATAAACTGAATCAAATGTTTTATGAAATTCGAAATGCTGTAAAGAAACTCTGCCAACATTTGCGTTTGCGCTCCATGAGAGTCTTCAGCGCTAGGATGCAGTCACTGGTAGACTTCTTAGGCGTAAAAACAGACTTCTCCGGTCGCTGGTAGGTGAGCAAATGATGGCGGATCCTATTGAGGATAACCCTAGCAAGGACCTTACCTGGCATCGAGAGCAGTGTTATCCCCCTGTATGTGCCTCAATCCAGGCGATTACCCTTCCCTTTCCAGATAGGGAAGGGTAAGTCCCGATTTCCAGTCAGTTGGGATGACGCCCCTCTCCCAGACAGAAGCAAAAATTTCCTACAATTCAAGGAGGATAGCCTTACCACCAGCCTGGAGAAGTTCACCCTGGATACCACAGATCCCTGCACCCTTCCCTACCCTCAGCTGGTTCACTACCTGTGCTATCTTAGTGAGATTGGGTGGTTCACAGCTACAGTAATTGGATTATCAGTCTCAAGAACTGTGGACCTAGAGATGTCCAACATCCAAGCCAGAGGATCAGCTTTAAAAAACAGCTGCTCAAAGGAGCTAGCTCAGCGGGGCAAAATTGCAGCATCATCTGTAAGGACTGTTCCATCACCTGCCCTGACTGCGATTCTCCTAGGAACAGATTTGAAAGTGCATAATGCTTCAATTCCTCTGTAACCATGACATGGGTCACTAGACCATAGATTGTGTGTCAAATGCTCACAGATTTGTCTAACAAACACCTCCTTATCTGCTCTCAGAGCACTCACAGCCATCCTTTTCAGCTCCCAGTAGAGACCAGAGTTGCCATCAAGCCGTGAGCTGTGACTCCTCTCGATGATATACAGGGTGCCCTGAAGATGAAACACCAGCAACACAAACACAATCCTCAGCAACCTTTAGGATCTTGTCACGGAAGGTTTCCCACATCACAATGGGGTCAGCAGTCACACCCAAGTCTGTATGTTCCTCACACAAACTGCGTGCAAACTCATTAGAAACAGCCTGTTCCAGACTCATTTTCCTAGTAGGTGGTAGCCTACTGGATCTAAGCTGGATCTTCAGAGTAGCAACCAGTCTGTTCCCTGAGTATGACAGCGATCAGAGCAATCAGACCAATAAATGGTGTACCCACCTACAGAGATCTGGCCAGTCCCAGGTCTGCACACCTCAGACGGTGCCATCAATGAGATGCAGAGTTTACAAAGCTCCTCCGACAGCAGAGGAAGATGATCATCATGCTGGAGAGACAAAACGTTCCACATGTGTACCTAGATGGGCTGTGTCAAAATGGGACCTGAGTGCTGACGTGCAGTCGCCGACACCTCAGCACCACACCAGTTACAATCCCCAACAGGCCATACCTCATTGGCTCTCCAAAGGTTTTGACTCCTTTGGGGATGAGGTTCCTGAGTGCTTTCCCCAATCCCCTTCATAATGCAAGCAGCCTTCCTATGGGTGGTTGCAACACAGTTACTTCCGTGGAGAGCAGAAAGGAGTCATGTCTGCCATTTTCAAGCTGCATGAAGTTTTTACTGGAGTGCCAATTTTGCCACCAAACCCAAAGATTTCCCTGTACGGTGAAGGACCGCTTGCAGGGCTGTATGCAGTTTAAAGTCACATCCAGGACATAATAACTAATTTCTGGTTAAGAAAACAGGCAACAGTTAAAATTTAAATACAGCTGCTAAAAACTATAATAGGCAAATAAGGGTTCTGAATTGTAACATGCAAGATAACTAAAATTCAGCCCAAAAAATCATATTGCTTTAGTAGTAAATAAATGGGTTCTAAGTAAGAAATTGGTTGAAGTGAAAACCTGTAGAAATTGCAGACCTCTAGGACTGTAATTGAGGATCTCTGACCTACAATGTAACTAAAATTTGTATCTGATAAATGAACGCACTAGCAAGGCATATACTTAAATACCAAGTTTCATAATCAGCAAGGACTGAGTTCTAATTAGAAAACTAGCTGGAATGAAAACCTCTAGACACTGTGGACCTCCAGAACTGTGATTGAATACCCCTGTTCTAGGTGGTTTCATAGTAAGATATGCTGAAGTTTCATAGACCGGTTTGTCCAGTCGTTTAAACCCACCCTTTTAGGTGGTATTGATGTGACACATTCATTATGCCTAGCATGCTCACTGATGGTGTCATCTGTTTACATGTTAGATGTGGTTGTCATGCGTTTCCAACAGAAAAATATAACAGAAAAATGAAGAACTGTTTTTAATACCTAGATGGTCACTATTTATTTTCAAATATAAAGGCATTAAATGCAGAGAAGGAAAATATGAAGACAAAATGTTATGAAGACAACAGGGTCCATGCATTTCCTCTAACTAAAAAAGTCTCTGCTATCTGTGATGTTCAGCCAGTTTATGAGTAAAAACTAAATATCAACATTAAATCATACTAAAATGTTATACAATTCTCTTGAAATCTTCAGAAAGTAATAAAATCTTTAGGATGTATTAAAAACATTTTTCTTAAACATTTTTATGGGAGTTTTCCTCCGATTTTGGTTGTGTGTGTATGTGTGCCCTGTGAAGTATAAGGGTTTTGTCTTGGTCCTGTCATTGCTGCAGCCTCTGGGCTGCTGCAAGCCTGAGTTTGAAAATGCCAGTACAGAAAATGAATACAAGCAAATGAAAAGCAACTATCCTGAGCAAAACATCAACGAATCAGCCTTTATTTTTATTCATTACCTTTAACAGTTTGCACTGTCACAAATGTATTACAAGGTATCAATATCAGAGTAGATGAATACACCAAAATAATGTAAATTCAAAACAAGAGTAGTGAAAATGAATGGTAGGAGCACATGAGAAGAAAAATGTGTAGTACCCCTGCTTAAACAAACATCATTTCAGAATGTAATACAGAAACTCTGCATCTGAATGTTGAAACTAAAGGGAGCCTCAAAGAAATACATCAAAGTAGAGTTCCAAATGTGGTGTCATAATTTTCAATGGTAATATGATTAGACTATATAAAGTATGTCTTACTTGCATTCCTGTTATACCCAATTAGGTTTCTGGTATTATCAGAAAGCTTCTTCTTGAAAGACTGTTTTTAATTACTGTGTCTTTTGTAAATCCGTTTGTGAACTAGACAGTTGTCATGACAATAAAAACAAAACATTATAGGAATTCTTCATCCAACATCAACTACTTATTATATCGTCTTGGCCTACAAATTAACACTCTGATAATACTAGTCCATATTATCTTTTCCAAATACAGAAAATGCCCAGAATAGACACACAAACTGTATGATCAATGAATGTTGCCTGTAGGTCTAGAATCTCACTAAGCATGGCAATAAATGACGATTTAAGAATACTTGAGAAAATAGTAGGGGTATGATGTTGAAATAATTTAATGTAAATAAAAAATTCACTGTAATAAAATAAAACAGTAATAGTTTGTATTTAAAGGTGCTTAGCTTTAAACAATACAGTGAAATACAATAAGTTTGTTTCAGCCACTCTGTAATCGTTCAGCTTTTATTTAAAAGTAAGTCATTTGGCTAGTGGAGAAATTCCTCTGATACTGCTATTTAAGAGACTTAAAAAATGTGAGGCGCTGTCCTTTTCTATAAAAGGCAATCTTTGTGTCGTGCTTCTTGTTAAACTGTAGCTACTTGGCAGTCATCTGAAGCTCATTTGTGCCTAATTACTTTACCATTTATGCAAGCTACTGACACTTACTAGGCACTTGTTATTTAACTGCCAAATCTTATTTCTTGTCCTCCAGCCTTTGGACTATTTCCATAGGGGTTTTAAGGTTGGTTATATAAAGATTTTCACCTTATTCCATTTTTCATGTTGATGCTCAAATTATTAATGTGATGCTTGTATTACACTTGATTACATTATTGCTTACTCCTGTTTTGGGTCAACTGATTACTGGCCTTCTACCTTTTTGATGATGCCTCAGTTCCCTTCAGCAGTCCATCTCAGCTTATTTATTTGCATTAAAATGCACAACTACTGCCTCTTGTCCATTACGTCACAGGCAAAAATGAAAAGAAAAAGTGTTTATGTGTAAACAAAGCACTGCTACTCTTTATCAATAGAGCACTTTAACTTTATATTTTGCAGGCATTGTATACTGATGAATCTAATATAATGAGTAACAGCTAACAAACATAGTGAATAGCCAAGACCGCTATAAGACAGTCCTTAAGAGTGAAAAACTTTCTGTCCGTATGATACACTATAGGTACAACAGCAGGTCATCCAATTCTCTGAAATATGCCACAGCTGTCCAAAGCTAAAATTAAATGAATATAGCATGTGAAATTTATTTTACATGACTACCACTTTCTCCACATATTTTATTTTGCAGTTTATAGTGGTGGGACTCTTTTCTTAATTTTTGATTGCCCCTTTGCGCTTTTATTAGTTGCTTACATGTGAAATTTCAGTTTATTCTAAAAAGTGACAGGGCTATGCAGTCACCTAATTCTTTCCAAACACAACACCTAACTGAGTCCTGTCTAAAACATTTACTGGTCCAGAGAGGCATAGTTGTTTCTGAGCTGCCAGCAGCTTCTTGTAATTAGCAGACCACCTGTATTCACTCTGTAAGCTTCTATGCATAGTTAAGCCAGAGACAGATTCAGTGACCACCTGAATGTCATCTCCCTTTACTTGTGCAGAAGATCACACTAAGCTTATAAATATTTTACTGATGCTCAAAGCAGAGTACCTGCACCCTCCTTAACGCTGAACACCTCTGAGCCCCGTAAAGCTGACCCGCTTACACTCAATGGGGCTCTAATACTCTAATGCTGGGATTACTACAGGCTTTCATTCAGTTAATTTCTTAATTTGCTACCAGTCCCTCAAGTTAACCAAAATATCTTTTGAAAAGATATTTATATTTCAGCACCCCCTAAGCCAATTACGATAAGATGCAAAGACAGTAATCAGGTTTCTTATTAAAAAACAGGATGGAATGAAATGCTGTAATCAACATGTGTTGCGACAACCAGGAGTTTAAATAAAAATCCCTGAACACTGAACTTTAAATTGAGTGGCAGAGACTTAGGGACCTTACAAAACTGCAGCAATGTTGAAACTTTAAAGGGCACTAATCTGCAATGAGTTAAGGGACATCACTAAATTAATAGTTGCTAACCATATCAGTCTTCACCAAAGCACTCCCCTCTAAAATGATTTTTTTTTCTATAACTATTGACTGCAATAAAGTTATGGGTCACATGACACATGTAGCATATACCTAGCAACTAGACACACAAAATGGTGGTGCCATAAAGACCAGGAAAACAAAATGACAGGAGCCCAAACAAACAATCAATGAAGCAATCAATGAAAAATAATTATATAAAATGGCACTGACAATGACATCAGGTTCATAACAAAAAAATTCTAAACAAATGATAGAGCAAAAATAAAAATATATATGAACACTTTCCTGATACTGTGGCCCTTCATTGCCATGGCTGGTAATTTCATTCTAAGAGAATTTAAAATTAATTTAATTTTAGTTAAATATTATAGTCCCTGTGACTCTGCAGCTAGGATATAGCGGGTTGGATAATGGATGGATGGATGGATGGATGGATATTACAGTTAAATAATATAATTTAATAATTAACTATTAAATGTACTTCTAAAACTAGCAAAATTACATAATAGCATACATGCTGTAGCTATTTTCTGTCTACACATTTTATTAGTATAACATTGAGAATTAAAGATTTTCATTTTTTTTTTTTTTTTTTTTTTTTAAGTACCAGTCATAAAACCTCTCATACTGGCAATAGAGATCACAAAAACAGATAAGGGCAAATCTGCTGGTATAAATAATACATAGTATGAGAGAAAGTTGGCAACTTGACACTTCAGGTGATTAAAATATATTTTCAAGACTCAGTAACATTCTGGGGCTTTTAAGATTTGTGCATTTTTCATAAATTACAGCTCCGGTACTGCATGTGCAAATTTTATAGTTTACACAATATACACATTATTGTAATAATAAAACTATACATTTTATTCCTGTGCTCTTTGTTTGCTTGTGCCCCTTTCACTTAAAGGTGAAAGATTCTTTTTAAATGATAGTACAGCAAAGGTTTTATAACAATATTCCATCCTCAGAAGTATATCAGTACTTTATATAAGGCCAATTGCACAATTATACTCCATAAAATTTTTTATCCTTTGTCATGCACACACAGACGAGAACCCAAACAAAAATGTGATTGAAAATTTTTATAAAAACCTCAAATGGAAACATTGTTTCTTAAGTGCAGATTTCTCCATTCATAATAAAGAAGTACTGGTATGCTTAACATTCACTAAACATCCTTGTTTAAGGTACTGTAAATTACTTATCTTCATTTAACAATGCCTTGCATCACAGACATAGAAAACTCCTCTGAGTAAACCTTGAGAGATCACAGAACAAAGGAGATATAGTAAATAAATATTGTCAAGTAAAAAATTCTGGACACTTGTCCAGCTAGTGCAGTACACCAAGAATGTCTCAAAGATTCATTTGTCATTTGTATTAACAACTGAGTGAGGTGGGTAAGGGCAGAAATTTTGGCAATGTGGTCAACCTAATGTATTGTATTATATGGATGCCACAGTGGTAAAATGCTGATGACAATGCCTACTAGTATTCCCCCATATCTGTGGGGAAATACTTAATGTCCAAAAAACATCCACATGGAAGGACAACTGGATTACACAAAAGATCATGATAGCATTTAGTATGATGCTTTATGCAAAAATACAAATATGACGTCTCAAATGATAGGCTGTTGGATCACAGAACTGGGACTTCAGTCATAATAGCTCTGTCTCCTTTTTTCTTCACTCCATTCTGGGAGTGGCTGTAGAGATGGTGCACTCCTACAAGTATTTGGGGTCCACATCAGTGACAGGCTGGACTGGTCTTGTAACACTATAACTATAAGGAACTATACAGGAAGGGGCAGAGCAGCCTCTTTTTTCTTTGGAGACTGCATTCCTTCAATGTGGTTAGTGACATCCTTCACATCTTCTACAACTCTGTCATGGCCAGTGCAATATTCTACGCTGTGGTGTGCTGGGCTGGTTACATCTTGTCAAAAGAGGCCCACCAAATCAGCAACCAAATGGCAGGCTACTGGACGCTACTCTGGACCCCCTGGACAGGCAGAGGTGAAGGAGAATATTACAACAAAACTAAGTGCCATTTTGAACAATGCTGCTCCTCCTCTCTGTGACAAACTAACAGAGAAGTTTCAGCCAATGACTTATTCAACAGAAGTGTGTTAAGAAACACTTCTTTATACCGACAGCAATACACCTGCATAATGCCTCACTGGGACTACAACTGCCAAGTCGGAAGTTTTTCTTTTATTTTCTTCCTTTTTAGTCATTCTGGTGTGTTTTTACATATATTTATTTTCCGTAAAAAGCCAGATTTCATCCTGGGAACAAATAAAGTTCTTTCTTTCTTTCTTTCTTTCTTTCTTTCTTTCTTTCTTTCTTTCTTTCTTTCTTTCTTTCTTTCTTTCTTTCTTTCTTTCTTTCTATTTGTCACATCTGTTGTCATGTCTGACATTTACGGGACACCATCACTGGCTGTTGTTAACTTGTGTAGTGTGACCTGTGGAAAAGGTCATCGTTTCTCACTGGAACCAATGATCACTGGATTTTCCATGGATTCTGATGCTGGCGTGAACAATGATATGATCAAGACACCTTTTTATTGACAAATATCATCAGAACAGTAGATGTCACGGTGTTGGTATCATCATCTTTGCCACCCATTTGTACAAATTTTCTTAGCAGAAAATGCAAAATACCATTTCTCAACAGAAAAATATCCAAATGTGCTTGGGTGTCATCACTAGACAAAGCTGTAGTAATATCATTATTTTGCAACAGAGAAACTAGCTAAAGCTCACCCTACTCCTTTAAGGACCTCTGCCCCACTAGAAGTACAATCGTATAACACCTGGCTTGATGTAGGCAATTGTACAATTACATGCCATGAGGAATGACTCATCAACCATTGTGGTACTAATAATAAAAACTAAGCAGACACGTACAGTAGTCCTATTCTTTGCTATATTATTCCATTTCTCTGGCTTAGGAGTTATTTCTTGTTCACATTTTACCTGTTTTCTTATTTTCATTTTCATACAAATTTGACATCTGTTCCTTGGTGCAACTATTTTTATGTATTTCATAATTAATTTGCATTTTACTCTACAATATCTAAATTTCTTTAGAAATGTGTGTAGATATAATAGATTTCTTCCAAGTTTATTTTTTTCCTCAAGTTGCCCACTTTTTACAATCATCCATCAAATTATTTTGAAAAATAAATCATAAAATAAAATTCTTCAGCTTAAATTTTCTTTTAAGTTTCACAGCTTTAACTTGTCCAGAAAAGTAAACTCAATTGAAATATTAATGGCACTTTAACTGACAAATTCTGCTGTTGATTTCCCCTCAAAGACATTTAAAAAAATTCTTAAAATGCACATTCACTCAGCGTGAAATTGCACAATTTATGGTGTTTTAATAGCATCATAATTTTGTTCATGCCAGGATCCTGTAACTACAACTTTCAAACCTATCATTTGGCAGATCGTAATCATGGCAACAAAATATAAACTAATAACACAAGCTTTATCCAAAAAGGTAAAATTAGTTTGCTTTAAAGTTATAATTTCTACTATAAATTCAAGAGTGGGATGAAGTACATCGTAATGGACTTTTTATAACTGTGATAAAATACATTTATCCGTATTCTAAAGTCTCTTTTTTTAGTACAGGGTCAGGGTGCACCAGTAGGAATGTGTGCACATAAAAAAGAAGCTATGGATAGGGCATTTCTCTGCAGGTCACAATGCTACACAAACTACACTCACTCTCACCAGGATAAATTAAAATTTCCAACCAAATGCCATAACAGTATATCTCTGGAGTGCTGCAAAAAAAAAAAAAAAAAAAAAAACAAATACAAAAATAGGAGAAAATGCCAACTCCATTCGAAGACATTTAAATTGGACATCAAATCAGGCCAGCCAATGTGACTTCATAAAAAGAATTCTGAAATGCTCTACATAAAAAATTAAAAGCTCATTATAACTAATGAAACTCTAATGCAAATGAATGGAGAATGTAAAGACTTCACACTTAAGCACCCAAAAAGAGTTATGAAAACAGAATTCATGCACTGTACATTAGCAATGTTAGCTAATGTGTCACAATGTATTGTATACTCATTTTAAAGTAATTTTCTCTCATTTGGCGTTACTTTTTATTTATTACTAGCTATGTGACCCAGCCTCGCCCAGGAAATTTCCCAAGACAATGGGCCTTTGTTAAAATACCATCGGTTAATTGGTTGCATCAGAAGTATTATGTAATAATAATAATACATTTTATTTATATAGCGCCTTTCCCATGCTCAAGGCACTTACAGAATATAATAAAGAACGGCAGCGTATACAGTATATAGCATTGTACAAACCAGATAAATAAATAAAGAAGATTAAGACAGTGAATTCTGAAAAAAAAAAAGAAACAGACAACATAATTGATGGTCTCGCACACACACACAGGTTACATTAGCATCTTGACAGAGAAGTAAACTGAGAGAAGGGTAATAAAGTCAAATAGAGCTAAAAGCCTTCCTGAACAGATGAGTTTTGAGTTGTTTTTTAAAAGAATTCATGGAGTCAGCTGACCTGATTAATTTTGGTAGGTCATTCCAGAGTCTGGGCGCTATACAGCTGAAGGCCCTGTCACCCATGGAGTGTAGATTAGTGAGGGGCACAACAAGATTGCCAGAATCAAAGGACCTTAGTGGGCGGGCAGGCACATAGTGATGGAGAAGGTCACTGATGTAGTTTGGCGCGAGGTTATTTAAGGCTTTGTAAGTTATTAGTAGGATTTTATATTCGATTCTGTAAGACACAGGGAGCCAGTAAAGATGGAGCAGGATGGGTGTGATGTGCTCACTGCTGCTGGTTCGAGTAAGAACTCTTGCAGCTGAGTTTTGAATAAGCTGGAGCTGTGATATAAGATTAGAAGGGGCACCTGCCAGTAGGGAATTACAATAATCGATGCGGAATGTGATAAAAGCATGGACAAGTTTCTCAGCGTTAGAAAAGGAGAGGAAGGAGCGAACACGGGATATGTTACGGAGGTGAAAGTAAGAAAGTTTCTTAATGTGATTTATGTGGGCGGAATAAGAGAGGGAGGAATCAAAAATGACACCAAGATTTTTTACAGTAGAGGCAGGTCTGATGAGATCACCGCCAAGATAGACTGGGAAGGAGCTCATTTTATTAAGTTGCATTTTAGTCCCAATTTGCAGGAGTTCAGTTTTATTGCAATTTAATTTTAAAGAGTTCAGGCTCCATCCAGGTTTTAATTTCACTAAGGCAGGTTGTGAGCTGAGAAAGCTCTGATGAGGTTCCACTTTTAACATTGAAATAGAGTTGAGTATCATCTGCATAAAAAGGCACTTTTCTGTATACAATATTTGTAGTTTGTTTATCAAGGATTAATGTTATTGGCAGGCAGTGTGGTGTTGTGGTTAAGGCTTTGGACATAGGACATCAAACCCTGATGTTGTGGGTTCAAATCCTGCTACCGGCATTGTGTGACCATGAGCATTTCACTTCAACTGCCTGTACTCCAACTGTAAAAACAAATGAAATGTAACCAATTTTATCTCAAATGTTGTGGGTCACCTTGGACGAAGGTGTCAGTCAAATAATACATAGTAATAATATTATTAGGTCACTCGATCTACTTACTCTTGAAATACAATTGCATTAGACCAATTTCTGCTTTGAGTTGGCTTTTGTAGATTGTCATTGAAAAACATGTCTTTATACCTTCATTGATCTTCTCCCACCTTTCTCCTTCCATTACACACCTGATTGTACATGCCAAATGTGATTGTGTCTTTTGTTTTGCCTGTCCAGGGCACCACCACTTCTTTAGTCATCTGTCCACCCTAATGGATTAGTGGTGCTGTTGGCTTGACCCGTCAATTACTTAAGCACACAAAATAGCAAAACCAGTCTGAAAATTCAAAGTAGACCTGGCCCACAAACTCAAAAATCAGGTCTGCTGCCAGCACAAACAAAAACAGGTCCATAAATTTCAAAATAGGACAGAGAAATTATATATGTCCCTGCTGCAAAGAACAGAAGAGAACAAAGTTCAAAACCGAAATGCAAATATCGAAAGCCAAGGCAGAACAAAACAAAATTAATCAAAAACAAGAAATAGGAGTTAATGCCTCAGTAAATGCTTCAGGCATCTTTGGCTTTAAATAGGCTACCTGCAGCCACAGTGACAACATCAGGGGCCTCCACCCCCTTCTGTTCAACATACAAAGAACGAGGAAAACAGTTAATGGAATTATAATAAATTAAAATACCATAATAATTTGAAAGCCAAAACACATAATATGAAAAAAAACAAATAACAGCACTTAAAAAAATCACCATAGAAAAATAACCAAAAAATAAACTCCAGAAAATAACAATACACAAACTTCACAAAATATCTCACTTGAAACTCATTTTCGGCTTTGGTTGCTTCCTTTTTTGACTGAACTTTGGCTACTGGCTAAACTCTTCCTTAATGAAGACTTGCATGACATGTGTGTTAGGCTGATTGATGATTCTACTTATAAATTGATGAATGAGTCTGTTAGTGGGGGTGTGTGTATGTGAGTGAGCAGCTTTTCACCCTATGATTTTTGGGTTGGGCAACAGTAACCTGCATTTAAATCACTTAGGAATATCAGTTATCAGTTGACTTTTAAAAGATAACGTAATGAAATTTGTTTGAAAATCCACCTCATCAGCATGCATTAAGTAGAAATAGCAGAGGACAATGTGTGGATGAAAAATGAAATCATGACATTAGCATTTAATTTTATATAAACATTTATGGTCAATGTTATCCATATAATACTGTTTAAGGTTGGGTTCCTACTTGATATTGCTGGGATAGGGGCTAGCTCAGCATGACTTAAGTAAGCACATCAGAAAAAAGAATAGATAATATGGACTACTTTGATATGTGGTTCAGAAACTAGACATTATGTTGAACTGGACAGTGCATAGTCACGAGCTAAAACATTGAAATGTTTGCTGAAACTTTGCTTCACAGAAAGCAAAATGTCTGAAAAAGATCATATCACACACAAAGTAGGTGGAACACTTTAAATACTCTAGGTGCATCTCAAATAAAATTAGAGTGTCATTATCATGAGGGCATATATACCATCAGGCTGGCTGTGTAAATGTTTTAATTCTAACACTTTAAAAAGTAGATGGCAGCAAGTGTTCAAGGTAGAATAAACATAGGTCCCTGTCTAAACTCACATGTTTTGAAAAAATAAAGAAAATATTATTTACCATTTTTAAAGGATCACCTAATTTGATTGTGGAACTATTAAAACTTCATTTATAAGCCATGATGATTTACATAAAGCATTTTATATATTTTGATTATTTTAAAGAAAAGCAATCCTTTTAAAGAGACCCAGCTATCAGCTAAATATACAAAGCTACTTTAGTAAAACACGGTGCCTGGTTGTCTGTGTTATTTGATTGCTTTGTCATTTCTATTCAACATATTTTTTGAAAAGGCTCAGGTTTATTTAAATATGGATCAGCTTCATGCTTCACTGCTTTTGTATATCTATGAATTACTTTATCTTTTTGGCACGTCTAACCTGTGATCTGTTGACAATGAACAATTGTAATGTTTTCATTTACACAGTTGCATTCATTAATGTTTAATCAGTCAAGGTACAATGAAAAAGAACTTTTAAAGCATCTAAACAAATTTCCGTTTTTGTTACAGTGAATAAGGAGGATTTTGGAATTTCATAAATTCAAAAAAGGAAGTTAAATATTTTTAAGGCTTTTTCTATGTCTTATGACTTATTTTGAAAGAAAATTGATAATTATCATCATATTTAAATATAGAATATCGCAAAATAAAGCAAATGTTCTACAAAAAGGCTAGAAATCCTATAAGATAAAAATACAATACAAAAAAATAGATAAAGCACAAAATTGCCTTCAAATAAACTTAATTTTAAATTTAAAGCAGTCTGCAAAAGAACTTTAAATTAAATATCATTATGACTAAAGGAATACCAATGTAAGGTTAGGTTAAAACTGCAGACAGACAAAACAAGGTGGGCTTGCAATATTTAAATAATGGCCTTCAAGTGCATAATAAAACTTTTGAAAAATAAAAATGTGTACTATAAATTTAATA
Source organism: Erpetoichthys calabaricus (assembly GCF_900747795.2). Lineage (NCBI taxonomy): Eukaryota > Metazoa > Chordata > Cladistia > Polypteriformes > Polypteridae > Erpetoichthys > Erpetoichthys calabaricus. Next base: position 59,676,956 of record NC_041406.2, on the reverse strand, counting down.
GCTCACATATGCCAGAAAGGCCCTGAACTAAATTTGAAGTATAACAACTAAAATACTCATGATTTCTTCACATTCTATTCTGAACTCTGTTAGGGTTCACTTTACTAACCTGTTGTAATATGCTTTCAGGAGAATAGCAACAAGCAGCTGTTTCCATGTTCTACATCTCAATATACAAAAGAATTGTGTCTTTGAAATCACTACATCACTGCTTCCCAAACTCGGTCCTGGGGACCCACTGTAGCTGCAGGTTTTTGTTCCAACCTGATTCATAATCAGTGACAACACCAGATAACATTGATCTCGTTTAATTAGCTGGTATTTTTTAAAATCTTCTTCTACATTCAGAAAAGCACAGCAACATAATTTTTACATTTATAAGACATTTAGAAACATTTCTGCTTTTGCTATAGATTATAGTATTATATTTTGCCCTTTCTATGTGCAGTTTTCCCCGTTCGTTGTATCTTATTAATGACAATTAAAAACGAGCAGAGCAGACACCTAGGCACACAACACTGAATAATCAAAAGGCTGCAACGACTTTAGCGTCAGACCCACTAATTAGTAAACAATGGATTAATTAAACAATAAGAACATGTGGAAAAGTAGAATAAAAATCAAGATGAAAATATAGCTAAAAGGAAAAAAAAATACATTATTCCCATAATGTAAATGTACCAAATGCTTAGTACATTTTAATATATATATATATATATATATATATATATATATATATATATATATATATATATATATATATATATATATATATATAAATTACCAAACTTGGTTTTCTAATTCTATATTGTTCCCAAAACACAGAACTTGGGAAATGACAGTTCACTTAATTAGCCCAGGAGTCCAATTAAAAACAGAAGCTGGTTGGAGCAAAACCCTGCAGCTACAGTGGGTCCGTGATTGGGAAGCACTGCACTGCACTATTCTGCAACTATGGTTAATTTTCATACATAAAATGTAAAAAATTCATAAATCTACTCTGCAGCTTCAGTACTTGTTGGCCTGCTGCTGAATCCAAACTTTCCTTCTCGGTGCAAAGCAATGAAGAGCATACTGGAGGATGAAGTATGCAGTTTTTCTAACAAGGTTCGATTCCCTTGTACTGTAAGCTCATCATCAAAAAGAACAATATTTATTGGATTTGGGAGCACTCCTAGCTTATTTTTCTTTGCCCTAATTCCTACTGTGACAGTGGTTACAAGATGGGAATGATTTTTACAGAAGATTTATTATGATACAATTCAGCTAGAGTAGAATTTAAGTTTGAGAAAATGAATATCATCTAGCATTTTATAGCAATTTGAACAAGTGAACTAATAAAAGTGGCTGAAGCATTTGGGTTTGCAGGTAAAAAAAAATTATATTAAGCAAAAAAAAAAATTGAGACTAAATTTTTGCCTGTCTGCTTAAAACAACACCATGCTGAAAGTTCTGGAAGAATTATGGTATTTATTGGATAATCTAACTTTGTACAATGGCTATTTAAATTCTACAAAACAGCCAAAGATTTTCAGTCTGACTGATGAAAGTATAGGAGATGACAACTTGGACACAGAAAAAGAAATGGTTCTTCTTGCTCAACTTTGTAATATTTTTGGTACAGTGGAAGAATTAATTTTGAATATGTACCACAATATTTGCAACACTGCAATTAAACCAATCAAATTGCCCTGTGAATACATCATATTGGCTTTGACGAAAGAGTAGGCAGCGGCATTTAATTGTGTGCTCTTTGGCCAAACCTTTACCCATGATGTCCAGCACACATCAGCAAAATATGTGTTGAACTGTAAACACTGTATTTTTAATCTCTGTCACTGTGGTTTAGGCATAAAAATACCCTACAAAATGGAGTGCCAACAATGATGTTATGTAAATTAAATCTTCCAAAATTATGGAATCGGACATGACTGCAAGCTAAAAACCCTTTACCAAAATTTGATTTAGGCAATTATTATTTTAACAAGATGCTGTAAAGGGGAGCCAATCCTTCGTTATTATAACAATATCATATAATTATTCATTGCTATCCAAATAGTACCAGCCCAGGAGGAGCTAAGTAAGTAAGGCATTGTTTCTATACTTCAATGCCAAAATGTCAAAATGGCTGGCACTCTGGAATTTCGTTAAATTATATGGTTTTCAGTTTTTAAAAAGTATAAACAAATCAAGAAACTTAGGTGAAGAACTTTTACTCTAGTTGATATGTACAGAAATCTAGACAGTTTATGGTGATCTGTCATAGATATTTCACTTACAAGTAATTAGTAACTTTTTTGTAAATGGAAAAAAAATGAAAAAGGTCTTTACCTTTGTAGATGCCAAATGGGCTGGACGGGCATCCCCACCGGGGAGGAAACAAGAAGCAGACCCAGGAGAAAGGATCAAAAAAGACAGATGGACAGCCCATGGAAAAAAAAGATATTGCTGGGGAGTTTTTACTCCTCCAGCTAGCTAGACGGCAGCAGTACAGGATAGCTGTGCCCAGTGGGAAGCCAGCAGGGCTGCCCTGCCGGACTACATTTCCCGGCATGCCCTGGGAAATGTCACTGGGTGCTGCGAGAGGGTGCTGCAGGGAGACAAGCTCCCTATTATAATGGACTTCCATGTGACCCGGAAGTGCTTCCATTGGGCAATTACCCTGCCACTGGAAGTACTCCGAGGTCTGTAAGGGACCACAGTCCTTTATTCAGTCAGAGCTGGTAGGTAGAGAGGCAACACCTGACTGTAGGAGGGCAGTGGGGTGGTGAGAGAATTATTGTGAGGTGAGAAAATCTATATTTTCTATTTATTGTAAAGTGTTTAAGGTGATTTGGTTAATAAGCCAACCTTTATTTGAACATGGGTCTGTGCTTGTGTGTTCGTGTAGGGGTTAGACTTAGAAAAAAGCAAGGATTATTAAATAGATATGACCCAGGGTCTACTTCTCACAATCAACTATTTGAGCCAGGTTGGGGCCTGGCCCGCTGTCCCTCCCCTCACCTCCATATTAATAAACCCATTCACAAACACACACATAATTTTAACTGATTAGATATGAAGTAACATATAGAATTCATGTTGCAAATTAGCATTCAAAACAAATTAGCTATCAAGAATGTGACTGTCCAAATATCTCTAGAGGAAAACATACTGAGAATTGTCATGTTAATGATAAATGAACCGAAAAGTTCATCTTCATAATACCATCATTCTTACTTGCTCAGCTGAACCGTCTGATCTGCAATGAAAATGTTGCTATCATAAAAGAGAAGAATGCGAGGCACTGCTACCATCAAAAACATTACACTTTCAATCAATCTAATCCATCACAGTCTGAGACCTGGTGGAGAAAATCAAGACCTCAAAAGCAAAGTTTTATTGACTGCAGGAAAATGTCCACCATTTACTAACTCAAAAACAATAAGCAACAAGTACTTTTCTCCAAGGCACATGGATATTAGGTAAGCAAAGTACAGTCTTGTAGAGCTATTAAAAGAGTGTTTTATAGAAATGTTACTGCAGCTTGCCAGCCACCGTTAAAGAACATGCTGTAATCAGCACATGCTCTCATACACACCAGTAATAAATTGATGAATAATGTTACTGATTCTGTAAAACTAGCACCGCTGTCATCTGCAACTGAAGCATGCCATGTTCATGTCTTGGCAAAGAATATCCAAAGTCAAGTGGAGGATAATGTCAGTCAATAGACAACACAGATATGGCACAACTGTGTGTTTATATCTGATTATTTTGATCGGTCCGGAGGGTTAAAAGAGTCTGGGCTTATTTCTTTTTTGCTCTAGGTGCTGTAGGTGCTGCTTTTGACCTTTTTTTTGCCCTTGTTTTGAAAGGAGAGCATTCCGCTTCTAAGCCTGACTTAATAATCTAAGCAGCAAATGTTTAATGATTATTTATTAGGCACTGCATTCAGTGTGGCAGACATGGAATGAATTATTTCATTTCATTAAGAATTCTCTCTCTTGTTAACATGAGTACTGTACCTGTCCTTCTCAAACTGACTGCATGGTTGAATCAGATATTGTTGGTTCCTATTGTTTCTGAAACAATATTGAGATTGTTATTCCAGGAAAATAATTCACCTTCAACAAATTAGCTTTAAACTCAGCCTCCAATATCAGAAACTTGGAGATGCATAAAAAATATGGAAATAAAAAGACCCTTCTAGCCTCATTTACAAAAATGTGGGCAAAATTATCTGAGCATAGACATCTGATGTTAGAGTGTAGCTTCAAGGCTGATTCCCTAAAGGTGTTCCAGGAACAAAAGAAATCCTATTATATCATTCTGCACATGCCTAATTCTACACAATTATACTACTAAAAAACTCTTTGGAGGGTGGATTGCAGCCAGAGAAAACTTACGCACATGCCAGAGGTGTTCTGTGTCCTGGTGATTGATTATCTCAATGATTAATTCTACTCTTTGATGACCAAAATACAAATGCACAAAAGAACAACAATCCAAAGCAAAGATCCAAAGTTACTTAGGTAAATCAAAAATAAAAAGAACAATGCCCCATAGTGTTGAATGTCACTGGGAATCTAGAGCATAAGTAGACAACTTTGGTCCACTACTGATATTAAAGCAAGTTGAGAGAAAGCGGGGGTGAAAGGTTGTGGGTGACATATAAATTTTTAAAATCTTTGCAAAAGATGTTAATGCACCCTGTCATTATTATTTTAGCAAAAGGTGAGCATTCTCCATGGCCCATATTGTGAGAACTTTAGCAAGGCAGTGGTTATTATTTTAATAGAAGTTCTGCATATTCTTCTGTGTTTTATACAACATGCACTTTGTGCTTTTAAAGCATTGCAGTAAGATAGACAGAAACGTTGCTCTTGTCAAAACTTCTTACTAATGTTTTCAATTATCTCTGCTTTTTCCCTAGAGCATTAAAAATATTAATAATCCATTTGCTTCAGTCACAGTCCTTGAACTTTACTTTTATACCTTGTTAAATATATCATGTACACTTTTATTAAAACAATGTCAACCAGAACTGAATAAATCATCCAAAGGTGTGGCACCACTACAACATAAAGTGGTTTTAAAAGAACAAACTGTTCCTGGATTTTAAATTTATTTTTTGGCCTATACTTTGGAATTGTATGTACTTTTTACAATGTATCTTTGTTAATTTGCTTTGCTTACTTCCACTATTAAAAATGTTCCCATATGTAAAAATAATGATATGTTCAGTAATGCTCATACACTTTTTGCTCATACATTTTAAAATAAGCAATTTTACTTGGAATCCATGAATAATTTAAGTACAGTACTTCAATATATATTCACATATATGCACCCCCAGACTAAAACTCTCACAAAATAGAATATCCCATTGCCATGTAGCAAAAATCTGATATAAGGTAAGTTTTTATTTATTTTATTTTTTTTAGAGTGAGAGGAAGAGAGAAAGCATAGATTTTCCTGAATAAAGGAAATCCAAAAGAGAAAGGTATAAAACTGGGCGAAGATCTTTAGAGAAGTGTATTAACATTTAAACTAGATTGCATAGGGCAGGAGAAACCAACTCAGCTAAATGAAAATAAAATTAATAATGTAAAACATATTGCATTTTGTTTTTAATTATTTGTTAAAAATATTTAATTATTTTATTTGTGGAGCATTAGAAAGAAAGCACATGAACTAGAGATTTACATTGGCTTGGGACTATGATATTGTAAGAATCTAACTGAAAGTGATGGAGTAGAGTATAATATCAGTAGCTATACTTCCTTCAGGGAAGACAAACCAGGAAGGATTGTAGAAGTTGTGACGCAATATGTGAAAAAAAAATAGGCTCAAAGGTTTAAAACAGAAGAAAGTAACATGTCAGTTACTATTAGTTGAACTAGTAAGTAATCTAAACAAGTAATCTAGTAAACTAGTAATCAAATAAGAAAAATGTGTAAAAAATGGACTGGGAAGCCTCTCTGGGCTGACAATAAACATATATTTCAAAAACCAACAAACAAAAGATTGAAGAAAGGATATCATTAAAAACAGAATACTGAAAAGATCCGTCTTTAAAAAATTAATTGCTAAAAAAACCTAAAAAGACTACACAAAGGAAAAATAATTTTAATGATAAATACAAGATAGGTAATATTGTTTAATAGGAAGCAACCTCTGAAAAGGGTTCAGGGATTTGATTTTGATACAACATTCTCAAACTAGACACAAAATGTAAAATGCAATATAAAAAAACAATTAAAAATGCAAATAAAATGATAAGTTGTATGATGAAATGAGGGAAATTACGCTCAGACTACAGAAAAGGCACAGAAGCATGGTACAAAAGAGAGAGAAATTAAACATCTTTAGTTTTAAGCAGAGAGGCCTGCTGTCAGAATTGTGTTGCTAATTGATTTTGATTGACTGTTTTTTTGTACGGTGGGTTGGCACCCTGCCCAGGATTGGTTCCTGCCTTGTTCCCTGTGTTGGCTGGGATTTGCTCCAGCAGACCCCCGTGACCCTGTGTTCGGATTCAGCGGGTTGGATAATGGATGGATGGATGTTTTTTAGTAATGCCTCTGTTTTTGCCATTCTCTCGATATTTTGTACCTGTGTTTTGCTAAGGGTGCCAACATCTTGACGATTTTGATACTCCTGATAAATACGGTGTGTGCAAAGTTGGCATGATTTTACTGTAAAAGACTCAAGAGCACCATGCAAAGAGATATTTTGAGCAAGTAAAGGAATGACCTTCATAAGTGATTCAATGCTCTTGTAAAAAAATAAAAGAAAGAGCTTTTATTTGCAAAAAAAGATTATTCCAGTTATTAAATCACAAATAATTTATCCTAATTATATTTGAACTTTTGCGACTTAAAGATGAAAATATCAACCCTTCCTTTCTCACACTTAACCCTGCTATGGCTACAGACCTCATTTTCTTTATGTGCCAAAAATTCTAAAGTCACATGTCTGAGCTACCTGTCTGAAGATTCACCCTTCATTGTGAAGTGTTTTAAGCAGTCTGTCACGTATTATATTAAGTCCTGCATACCAAACTCACTGAACTCAATTCATTCTGCTTATCTTCCAAATCATTTCAAAATCCATTTCAAAGTGTTTTACAGTTTCTAGTCCTTGACAAAAGGAACACTTACAGAAGTAAGTTGTTCATTTAGCTTCAATTTAGAATCTCATTCAATATGAGAATATTTCCAAAGAAAGTAAAAGTAAAGAGTACAATGTGTTAACAATAATTTGTTCTTCAAAATTTGATTATTCACTTAATGCTTATACTGACATCAATAGGCTAGCTGCTGAAACAGTGAACAGCTTTATGTTCTTAGCAATTCACCTTACTGAGGATATCTCAACACAAATAATACTACCCACCTTGGTGCAAGGCTCAACAGTGCACTTCATGCATGAGATGACAGATGGATGCCAGTCTGTGACTCTGGAAATATGGCCCTGGCATTCCTACAAACTGTAAGATACTGTAGTTGATGGTTAAAATGGCCCAGTTCATCACTAAAGCAATACACTGTGCCTTCCGACTGTAGTTTTGTTCCAGTGAATTATTGAGTGAGATGTCAATTTATGCTTTTAACTGAACTTGTGCTTCTGTTACACATACTGCGATTATCTGATTTTTACTTTTATGCTTTTAGCCTTAAGATAACTGACTGTAATTGTTCACTCTTCCAAGGTTATCACACCTTTACTGTTTATATAGTACACCCCCTAAAAGTATGGATGTATACAAATCTGAGCCATATTTCAAAGCAATGAATACATTAAGATGGCTTAATTTCACAGAAAATATTACATGATGGTATTTTGAATAAACTTATTTCATCATATTGTTTTGCTTTTTTGGACATTGTGAAGTCCTGGAGAGTTTTTTTACCATTCCTCTATTGGAATCCATTTTTGGTTCATCTTCAGCTTGTTGACAGATGGTCTCACATTGTACTGAAGATAGTACACTGTGGAACTAACAGATAATAAATCAATGAAAACAAGATGCCTAGAACTTAAAACAGCATAGAAACCACTATTCTACCTTCATGTTTTAGAATTGGTATGTATTTTATGTTCTTTTGTGCTAAGTAAGACACTTTGTGTTTCAAGACAAAAATAACGCCTGGAATTCCAGCTAATCTGAGTCGTACATTCAGAACGCAGTGGATGGATGATTCAAGAAGTTTTGCTTTATACCCAGATGATCTTAAACTAACATTAGCTGCACATTTATGTGTTTAGATAAAAGCATGTTCTTTTGTGAACTCTCATTTAAATCAAGTTTATACAAAAGCAGATAAATTTACATACATTTACATTGAACATGCTGCACAACTTTTAACAGGTTCAGCAAAGAAACTACCCAAAATTTTCTACTGGCACTCAAACATTTCAGCTCTCTTTCAATTAAACTCTTTTCTATTATTTTCCATATTTTGATCTCTGGGAAACATCAAAAGAAGCTTATACAGCATATCCAGAAAGTCATAAAAATTGTTTCCACTCAGCGCAAGTTTCTTTTTCACTTCATTGAGCAAATGATATAATTTTGTGTCCTTTTTTGTTTCCTGCCTTTACAACTCATCCCTGTTTTTTTCCAATTATTATAATCTAATGAACAGAGCGAATTGTGATTTACAGTATTTGCCAGTACTCTGAAATCTTATTTGCCACACATGTTAGAAAATCTTTAATGCCATTACTAGGGCTTTCCCCCTCCAGTCATGATGAGTCTTTGGATTATTTTATCTACTCCAGCTGTTTTGTGTATTATAATGTTTTCAATTGCTACCCACAATACTATTTTTTCTCATGCAGCTTTGATCATAAATGCCCACTTTCCATTACTTCTCATCATTTTTATTCTTCTGCCCATAACACACTTTTCTATTTCTATATCTTTCATAGAGTTTAAGTCCTTAAGTGTTAAGATTTGTATGGACTCCATAATAAATCAATCTTTTATATTTAGTTCACAAAAACATCAATGAAGCAGATTTACACAGTACATTTCTTGGGATAACCAATGCAAACAAGATTGTAATGCAAAGTGAATAAATCCATGCTTTTAATTAATTACTATTATTCTAATGTAAATACATTAACTAAGATGACTGAATGTCTGTGTAGCATAACAGAGTTGATGAGCAGTAATTTTCCTAAATATAATACGAAAAAAACAAATTCCAATGATTGGCTGTTCTGAAATAAAAAGGAATCTGGTAAGAAAACACAATCTTCTAGGTTAACAGACAAATCCGAGGTAAACAATTTATTGTAATCATCATCACTGATTTCAATCCAAGCTTTAAATCTAAAATAACTCAGGGCACAACACTTTTGTATTTAAGTTCAAACTTTACTGTCAATGAAAGGAGCTGAGAAGTTGACACATGCTTTTGTTTTCAGCTGACTGGATTGCTGTGATGCACTTTTAACAGAACTGCCAAAGAAAGAAATAAACAGGCTACAGCTTGTTCAAAATGCAACAACAAGAGAGCTCACTCACCAGAAAACAAATATCAGAACATATAACATTAGTTTTACCCAAACTTTCATTGGCTTCCAGTATCATTTAGAAATTCTTTTCAAAAACTCATAAATGTTTTCAATCCTCTTAACAATCTTGTACTTTCATATAAAGCATGTCTTCTCAATTTACTTAAAATGAAGCCTAAAAATACAGGAGAGACGCATGAAACAGGTACTGCAGAAAATGAAATACTGAAAACATTCTTTGTAATTTTTTATTTTAATAGAATTTTACTAACTCTTGTTTTAAAAAAATATTATGACTAATGCTTCAATTATTTTACCTCAAAATTTGTATAGCTCAGCTGGGTTAGAGGCGAAGTTAGCATACACTCAATATAGGAAATATTGTGTGTAAATAATAATAAGATGCTAAATAAATAAGTTATTTATTTTATTACTTGTGTTCAATAGTTTTCTTAGCTATGTACAGTACATAGCTGTAAAATCAATTCAGTCATCCACTTTCCTTACCACTATAAGGTCATATTGATTAAAACCTATTCCACTAACACTGAGCACAAGTCACTGATGAACCCTGAATGGGATACCATCACAGGGCACACTCATATGCAAACTCCTAAATCCACCCCCCACCAACACTAACAATGGTGACAGTGGGGCCACAAAAAAACATTCACAAAATAGCATTGCTAAAATTAAAATAAAATAATAGCAATAATAATTTGAATCAAAATATTAAAGGGATGAATGATGTAAAAGTGAAAATAATATTCCCAAAACCAACTATAATACATATAACGTTATATTATATATAATATTATGTAACAATTAGTGGCTATGATTTCTTGGTACACAAGAAATAGTATGTTGTGGAGATGGCACTGCATTTTTAAAAATGTATTTGTGAAAAAGGCGGATTGGTGACTCCATCTCCAGATACATGGTATGTTAAACAATGAAGCGCTGTAATCTGTATCAAATAAACACTCTACGGATATAGTTGCAAATAGCATAAAATGTAATAATCAGTTTATCATCCTATGTATTTTAAAAGTTTATTAAAGTTTTTTGCTTTCTTAAATTTACTATTGACACAAAATATCTTGAAATTAACAAGAGTACATTTTTGCCGAAATCGTAAGATTATCAAATTAACAGGACAGTCTTTACATTAACTGAATTGCTAAACATACTGCAGAAATAGTCAAAATCGGCCATTTCTCAGATATGGTCTAATTTTAAAAGTCTTATAATTAATTCAGGACTCATTTTTCCATTTCAGACTTTTTTGTATCTTTGGCTGATGTACAAGAATGAAAAGAAAGCCTCACATCAAGCATGAAGTGGATATATTCATCACCTTAATTGATTCAGCTGAACAGATGTGTACTTTGTGTTTCTGCCATAGTACAAAAATAATTTCCGTAAGAACTTGGCTGAAAATAAAACTGTTATGCATGCAGCAAGAAATGCATTCTGTGTCATATCAGTACAAACTGAAGCAGCATTCATATGACACTAAGTTTTTGTTTTTTAACTTAAAGTGCCAACTGCCAAAATGACATTATTCTATTAAAAAGTGCAGTAAAAAGCATTTGTTAAACTTTTTATTTAGATATTTTTAAAAGCTATAATATGAATAATATGAAATATCTTAAGTTTCTCCACATTATCTGTCCCTACTGCACATACATTCACTATAGTGGGGGTTGAATTCTATTTTGTTAGGTTTTGTAATTTTTTTGTTCATGCTTTCTTTTAGTAACTTTCTATCTGTGTGTCTATATTTCTATAAAGCACACATCTGATTGCATATTCCACTAAAGAGTTTAACTGCGTGCTTTTCCTGTCTGTGACCGATTGCTAAAACTTTATATTTATGTTTTTGATTTTTTGTCAAGCCTTAACTAGATTATAAGAATAGATTAGATGAAAAAAATATTCAAAGCATTGGCCAATAGACAAACTATTCCAAATGAAGAGGTGCATCCAGATCAAAGTTACTGTGTACCTAACAGAGACATTTTAACAATATTTTCTCAATTTGAGATTCTAGTTGAATCAAACCTTCTTAATTTCTGGTCTTATTTCATTAGATCAAAAAAGAAAATATTTGATCAGGTTTGTCATTCCTTTTTGTGTAATATAATGAAGGCTTTTGGTTTGGGGAAAAATGTGTCAAATATACTGTATTCAGCTTTTATACCATGACATTTCTAATGTAGTAAAATTAAATGGAGGCCTGTGTGCTTTCTCTTTCTGTTCAAAGGGTAGTCGTGTAAGGCTGTTCTTCATCTAGAGTGCTTTATGCCCTTGCTTTACAGCTATTCTGGGTGGGGTAAAGAAGGGCACTGACTGGTATCTCCATCCCAAATTTCATAATGAAGCCTGTCAAAGTCACAGACTACACTAATGATATTATTGTGGTTGCCAGAAATCAGAAGGACATTGAAAGAAAGAAATTTCATTGGCTAAAATAAACTGGATTAAAAGTAATGCCCCATTAGTGAGAAACTGGGTTGGACTTAGTTCACCTAATCTTGAAGGGGTCTGAAGGATCGCTGTTTCTTGGAAATGGACTATTTGTGAAAAAGAACTGGCCACCTGTGACAACAACTATAAAAGATATAAACTCTGCTGATGAGACGGCAGCGGACTATTGTCCAGATATCACATAGGAACTAGGACATACTAGGAACATTGTGGCCTCCAGTATTTGTCTGAATCTTTTCTTTAGCAATACTCAGTTTATATTGATGTCTACAATGAAGCATGACCAGGGCGGGGACACAGAGAGTCAGAGATGTTGACCTATAAAAGGTTAAAGTTTAATTCGCCAGCAGGAGTTTTAACAGCAGTAAGTTGCATATATTGTAGTACATATTATATATGGTGTGCAGCCTGATGTTGACTAACAATACAATTTACGCAATAATTATAAAAGTTTATTGGACATTATTCTTAATATAAAAAATTAAGGTACTACACAGTTTATACATTAGTCTAACTCCTAATAAAACAATTAAAAACAGACTCTCATTTATTGGGCTTTAAACTTATTAATATATTCAAAATGTGTCTTTATTAAATGCCAATTCAAATCATACAAATGATTCTAAAAATCCACTGGATAATTGCAAGAAAATTGTATCATCATTTAATCAAAACTTTAAAATGATGCATAGACTTAATATCTTTTATGATTTCACAAGAGCACAGTAACTAAAGATTAAACACACTGAACACAATGTATAAAAAATAAAAGAAAGCAGGTGCTGTGGATTTGTATACTTGATATTGGTCTGTTATCATGTTACAGTCAATTATGAACAACATGACATGATCTGAGGTTGTCAGGGTAGCCAGTGAACTGTTGAGCTTTTAACAATATTATAAAATCATGGTTGCAGAGATTTGCTGTGCAAATGACATTTTAAACACATATTAAGAACTTTAAAAATACAGAAATATTGTATCCATCAAGGCTGATTAAAAATTACAGTAAAATTGTTTAAACAATCAAGTGACAAATATCAAAGTACTGTGTACTATAACTATGCTAACTATAACATTTCATAATATGCTGAAAAAATTAAGCTTGTTTAAGTGCTGACTATTTTAATTGATTTTAATAAATAGTATTTGGTAATAAATTGAACCTGACACATTTACATTCCTATAAACACAATGGTATTATTCGCAAATTTCAAGAATATTGGATAAATGTTTAAAACACAATACACTGCATGTTATTTTCTATCAAAGAAAATGTAATGTTATGTACTGTACATACCACACCCACTAAATTAGGCTGTATAGCAGCAATAAATATAACATACTGTATTACCCTTGAACAGTTCCTTTTATAGTATATGCATTGGACTTTGTTTGTACAGTAACATACTGTACAATGAACGTATTTCACCATCTACTCTCTTGTCACCTTAGCTTCTCTCTAAGAATTACACAACAGATTTTTTATCTCTAAATGTTTTTAAATTCTCAATAATAACTGTAATTACAACTGAGATGCAAATGCCTATATCTCACCTTTTGGCCCAGATACAGATACACTCATACAGCTGAAGTTCCTGTGAGTATAGAGTTTGCAGACTATTGTCCTCATAGTATAAATTTCACCATTTTCTTTACTGCATACTTCCTATCTGTGTAAATGGTGACAAAAGATGTAAGCAGATATGATAAATGAAATGTTGACTTGTTATTTCTGCCTTGTGCCCTGAAGCAATTCATAGAATACATTAAAAGTAAATAAACAAATTGTCAAACACCTACTGATGGTTTATGAATTAAATCAGCAAGTAGTAAGAGAAAAAATATCTCAAGGAATTGCATTTATTGTCAGAATGAACATCTATAATGGAATAATATAAGATTGAGTAATTAAGTACTGATCATTCTATATAATATACTAAATGAGCTACCTTGTGTTGCCTAGGTGAGAAAGGGGAAAGTTAGAAAGTATTTACAAATTATATATTGCCTTAATCATTTCCTTTAAACAAGCTGCATTTAGTACACAAATACTTTTAGAATTGGAAAACTTCATTATATACAATATACATAGTTTTTCCTTCTGGTACAAAGAAACCCAATAATTCAATAAATAACTCTATAGACAATATCACCCTATCCAGGTTGTCTTAGGAACATGACACAGATAGTGAGGGATATGCTTGAAAATGGCTTAAAGAAAAATATATATGTAAAGGGTGAGAGTCAACCTCAGATTTCTTATTTGAAAGACAAGCATGCTATTAATTGCACCACCACTGATAGATTACACTATAAGATTTCTTGTCAATCACTTACCAGCCTATCTCACTGAACATTCCATTAATATACAGGGGGCAAAGCCAAAAATTATATTTTAAAAACCTGATTTACATTATGGTGAGAAGTACCTCTGCCAAATTTTAGGTCTGTGGCTTGAAGATAAACAAAAGAATGAACAAACAAGGCATTGCTGTTTATAGATATACAAATAATGTAGTTCCTTTAACTCATCCATAATCAAATAAAAATTCAGTTCTGCATCACAATATGATATAGCCTATCCCACAAGGATTGAGCACAAAACAGGAAACAACCCATTATAGACAAAAATCTATTATAGTATACTGTATACAGTATATGTAGCTCTACATATAAATCTCTACAAATGACCATAATAATCTCCAGAAACTGATTCCTTTAGATTTTTTTGCTGGTATGCTATAGTATCCATTGTTGTGCTTTGCATTTTGAGAAAACAAGTTTATCTTTAAATATGTGTTATAGTAATATGCTGGCCTTAATCTCCACATCTAAAGCAGGATATACTGTAAGAAAAATAAGGCAAGAAGAGAATACTCATCCTACATAAGCTTCTCCAGTATCTTGTTTGTTGTTCAATAAAGTCTTTATATGAATTGTGGTGCCCGGTGGGCGTCCATGCCCGGCCGGGACGCCCAGGAGGAGTGGAGGAGGGTTTGTGCCTCCTCCAGGACACGAGGGGGCATCCTCCCTGGTTGTATTGGGGGCCACGGGTACAGAGCTTGGAAGCTCTACCCTGTAGGGGCCCGTGGCCACCGCCAGGGGGTGCCCTGATGCCTTGGGGACCCTGGACCCCAGCGCTTCTGCCACACCAGGAAGTGCTGGGGGGAAGAGAAGAGGGGACACCCGGAGTGCTTCCGGGTACACAGCCGACACTTCCGCCACACTGGGGAGTGTCTGTGGAAGATTGCCGGGGAGCACCTGGAGCACATCCAGGTGTGTATAAAAGGGGCCGCCTCCCTCCAGTCAAGGACAAGAGTCGGGAGGAAGTAGGATGACGTCAGGAGGAGGACAAGGAGGCGGCCTGAAGAAGGCATTGTGTTGTGGCCAGGACTTTCGGGCTTGTGAGCACAGTATGGACAATGTATATATTGTAAATAAACGTGTGTTGGGTGACATGAACGTGTCTGCCTGTCTGTGTCCGAGCCAGTCTCCACAGAATACAGAAGGGAAGATAGTTATGAGTTCTAAGTAAACATTTACTCTAAATAATTAAAAATTATTAAGAAGATAAATTAAACTGCTCCTAAAAGATAGAAATAGTGTTTAACAATGCAAACCAAAGTGTGCAGTGCATTGTTTCTTAACTATTAGAGATTAAAAATATTAGACTGCTGTGTAGTGGTGTTTAGCTATGAAAACAAGGGTGTTAGAATGACTATTTATCATGGTTCAGTTTGGCACCTGTTTAATGCAAGTGTCAGATTTCCTTTTTCCATAATCCTGTGCACCCTCATTAATTTGTACACTGTTACAACATCTTCATGGTAAACACAGTATTATATTACAGATCTGCATGTACTGTGGTACAGGAAAATTATGTGAATTCAGTGCTATTGCTAAATCTAATCAAAACTTATTATGAATTTCTAAAGGGAGGTCATTTTAATATTATAACAATTAAATCCATATTTATTTAAGCCTATACAATGGAGCCTATAAGCTTTCATATTTTTTCAATAAAACTGAAAACAAAATACATGATTGTAACTTTATAGTTACAATCCGCTTTTAAATTATATTTTATGTTTTTTGACTTAAGGTATGATCTTTCAGTTTTTAAAATGTGTTAACAAAAATTAAGCATGGAAGAAAATCTCTACATGACATGGTAGAGATTTTGTTGAAAAATATTTTCATGTAAATATTAAAAAATTATAACAAAGCAATCTGATGTGTGTCAAAGGATAACGTGGGTGTTAGATCTCCCAATTCTTGTGTAAAATATGCCTTTTTATAGCAGATCTCCCTCTGATCTTAATAATTTTCAAATAATATGCCACTGGTAGCCAAAATGATACCTGGTGCACGAAACCCCGTACTGCTCCAAGTTCGAGGATGAAATATACTGTAGTTATATTCCATTAGCATGTGTGATGGTTATTTTTTAGTGGTAATTGAATAGTATCACTAGATACAGTAAACAATCTAAATTTCTATCAAATGACTTGTTTTCCTCACTTGCATAATTCTCTATCTTTGGGGTTTCTTATAGTCTTTTCTTGACTCTTACAAATTAGCATTTGTTTTTTATGTATTACCTTTTCTTAAAGATGCAGTGGATTCAGAAAGTATTCAGACCCCTTCACTCTATTGTGTTGTAAATTAAATTTTAAAGTCATTTCAGTTTTTCATTTTTAATAAATGTTCAAACCTTTTTGAAAACATGTTTTCACTTTGTCATTATGTGATACTGAGTGTAAACTGATGGGCAAAAATTGGAAATGATCAATTTAATTTTAAATCTACAACACAAAGAATAACGGTGCAGAAAGTACAGGGGTCTGAATACTTCCTGAATCCAATGTATTTACTTTGAAAGAAGTCTGATGAAAACTGGAGAGACTCTCCTTATATTGGAATGGCCAAATTACTTACACACAAAGCAATGTATACATTTGTGAGATCACAGCCAAACTGAATACAAATATACTTACTCATTTAGTGGATTAATATCTGAAAGAGGAGAGAGTGAACAAAAAGAGGTCTAGACAATCAAGTGCAAAATGTGCTAAAAGAATATCTACTTTTCACTTCTGATACATGAAACCCTGATATATTGTCTAAAAGACATACTTCTATTTGATTGTGCACTTGCATGTGAATTCCTTATACATTTTTTAACTCTGCTTTATATTTTACTACAGTTACTTGCTCGGAACATAAAAACTATAGATAATTCTCTAAGTGTTTTAACTGGTCCAGGTGTACCAACTGTATGCCGTGGCACTCTAGGACTTCTTTCTACAAAACAGATAAACTAAGGATGGTGAGCATATTAGCAGTGCAAGCAACATAATGGTTTATACAAGACTAGGGTTGTTATCAGATTTGTGTAATTTTTGAGAGCAATAGCAGAGACCAGAGCCAAGGTGAAACTGAGGTTTTGAGCCAGAATATAAGTAAAACAATAAAATATGATAATTTATTGTTCATGAAAAAGGCCAGAAACAAGCAGATGGTCAAGACGCAGCAGGTAGCGTAATAAAACTATAATCCAAAAATTCTATACAAAAATCAAAGAGAATAAATCCATCAAAAATACCAAAATTCAGAGAATTTAAAACATTAGGCCAAAAGCACTGGACCATAATGCAGTTTCCTAAAAGGTTGATTAAGCAGAACTCCACAGCATGCACTAAGGATTACTCACAAAAATGATTACATCCCATGTAACATTGGGAAACTTTCATAGTGTATGGAATTTGTGACGCCACAGCCTGCCTTATAAGCATGTGCAATACAATGCACATTCAAATATGCATCTGAAGCACACCCACAGCACATTTACTGAGAGCTGTCAAAGAACTCAGAAATACTGTGCACTTGAAAAATGAAACTACAGATTTCAGTCGAAAACAAAAAGCAAGGTGAGATCATACAATCAAAAATTAATTATATTTTGGAGCCTATTCATAAAATTTAAAAAATAAAGTCATAAAACTCATTTGGATACTGTAACAACTGTCATAAAGTATAGAAAATGCAATTATCTTGCATCTGGTGTAATTTCCATATTAGAAAATAGCCTGAAATATTATCATTCTAGCAATTCTTTCACCCTGGTGTGGCCAGTGTACTTGGACATAAAACTAAATTCTAGTCCCAAATGTAAATTAAATTGGAAATCAGAATGCCTTTCTCTTATTATACCATTTCCAACTAATCTTAGGTGCTTTCTCTACTTCCTTTGTGGAAAATCACCACTCACTACACTGTTTGTTTTTCCATCAATCTATTAACTCACATGGGTTAAGGACGTGTCATGAAATTTTACAGTTATAGATATGCTTTTTGAAAGGATCAAGGTCATATGGTAGCTTGCAAGGATCATCAGCCATGCTAACTAATATGGGAAATTTTCTGGATATTGTTAAGGATAGATAGGTAATGGATTGCCAATAACGTCTAATTTTATGATAGGTCATAAAAACACCGCACCCATTTTGGAAAATCTAAAATTGCTGTAATGACATTTACTCAGAGTGCAAAACTGATATAAACAACTGCACACACACTACATATGATGGTTTAAAAAAAATTCTTTACAGTGTTGCCACAGAACATACACTGTGTATAAAGCATAGTATGCAAGAGATGCATCCCCTATGCAAAGAAGCATAATGGGACAATCAAACAGGCCAGTTCCATACTATATAATGCAGTCATGAAATGCTGAACTAAAGCCATGTCATGTTAAATTTTCATTTTTGTTTACGTTAATATGTTTCCCAGAGCTATAAAAATGTGTCCTCTAACAGGATAAGCGAAAGTCAAAGATACAGATAGAAAGAAATGACCCTGAGAAGAAGTTCTGCAAAAACAATTCCTTGATTTGGGGTAATTTTAAAAATATAGCCAACGTAGATTAGTAAACTGATAATGTTTATCATTAAATGGGTTTTGCTCCATTAAACCCATTATATTAAAACTCAACAGCCCACAGTGGAACAGACTCACTTATAAAGGGTCAATTTAAAGTTACCAATTAATATAACCAGTATATCTATGACATAAGAGAGGAGATCTAGAGTACTATGAGAAAAACCATGCAAGGTAGACTGAGTAGTAAGGCAGTAGTACTAACCACAGCACCAAGGTGACATATATTCGAGAATAAAGATAACTTCTTAGCAATCTTCATTGTTGCTGTTACCATGTATATTACAAATGCACTAAAATTATAAAATTATGTCAAACAAAACCATAAGGCTTCACTAGGCCTCCATTAAAATATCTTCAGCTCTATCTGTTATGTGGAGTGGCTTGACCATTTGTCTACATAGCAAGTACCAAATATCACTCCTCCTGGCCTCTCTCTCACTTGTGCCAAAGAGTCTACACTATAAACTTTCCTCCCAATTTCTTTGACTCCAGGCAACCTTAAACTTCTTTCCAGGGCCACTTTAGTTCAAATGATACAATCACTTAAGGGGATAAGAACAGCCCTTCTTTTATTATAGAGATGCCAGGCTAGATCACCTCCTAGTGGGTGCTGAGATTCCTGCATCCTGGAGTTCTTCAGTAATCCTTATAGGACCACGTTCCTTAGGCAGTATATAGGTTGTCTGTCATAAAAGGCCAACACAGTTTCACTTTTTTCAGTCATTGCCTATGTGCTGCAATTTAATGGGCTGTGAGTTTATAACAGTCCTCTTGCCAGTATAGACCTTTAAATGGGTAATATAGTTTAATTTTCTTGACTTGGCAGTATGTTCTACAGCCCAACAGACATATGTAAAGAGACACCTATCTTTGGCACTTGATGGGTTGTCTGCCCTCTGGACGCCTGAGAGAACACTAAATATTTTTGCTTAGGCCGCAACTCTCTCTTTTGCATTGTTACCCCTACCTTCTTGTTTGTGGTAATTTTGCTCTTGGTAAACTCTCTGCAACCAAATGCTCCTTCATGTTACCTATTTATGTAATGTCTTCTTTAAAACCCTACTTCTACATTTAACATCTATAAATGATGATAATTTCAAAAACATAATTTCATTTGGAAACTTATAAAATGTACAAAAATATGTAAATATACAAAATGAATGAAGAACAATTTAAATAATAATGATGCCAAACAAAAATCATTAAAAGTTACTACCCTCTATATACCCGACATTAAAAATTATAAACTCTATATATAAGGGAAAACATGTTTTTTTCTTCTAATACAAAATACTCTCCGACTTTTAAAAGACCAACAGTACACCCTCTATAGTCCACAAGAGGTCCCCAGACCCCTATATTAACATCAATAATCCCAGTGAATGTTCTTACAACAACTGTAACTAAATAACTTAAAAAGATATGCAGAAAAATAAATACTTTTTTCAGATATTAAAGATATACACACAAAGTAGTATCCATCAGTACTTAAAACAGTAATAGTACTAAAATAAATAACTTCTTCTATATACAGTAGGAAGATGAGCATAACATAATATGCTCAACTCCACTCAATCCAATTCAGAGCCATGGGCAGCCACATACTATACCAGCAACATGCAAGGTAGGAAACAGGCTTGATAGGGCACCTGTTAATCACTGAGCCCAATCACACACACAAACACAATCAAAATGGATCAATCTGAAATACCCAGTTGCACATTATCAGGGGAACAAACTCAGGACACTGAATCCGTGGGGCTGTAGCACTACCCACTGAACCACTGTGCTACTCTAAGAAGATAAGGGTGAAATTAAAGGATGTTGTAGATTATACCATGTATATATTACTTAATGTTTTAGAAATAAAGGGTATAATTTTTACTTTTGCTTTGTTGTTTCATCTTAAATCCAAATATCTTGTGTATATAGCAAAAATAGCAATTTTAACTTCACATCCCCAGTAATTATGGAAGGAATTGTATATATGTAAATAACATTAATGTGTTTTGATCCTGTAATGCAGTTTGGTTAAGGGTGTCTGGTAAAAAATAATAATAATAATAATAGCAATGTAGGCATCTTATGGCTATTTTAGTTTTTTTCCTAAATAAATGTGTTACATGAGAACATTTTTACAAACTTAAAATTCTGTAAAAAAATAATACTACTTCGTTCATTTAATGGTCTGATTCATAACCTATTTACAGTACATTTATAAGTCTGACTTGTGTACAATGATTAGATGCCAGTAGCATTTATATCTAAATGGCAGAAATATTTGTCAATTTTTATTCCTATTTGTTTCACTACACTTTCATAAACATGTGGAGCATATGATATTAAAAGGATTTATGACCTATACCAAATCAGCATTCCATCCAGCATTAGCTACCTTGCAGGGGAATGATATGAGTAAGAGTTTAAAAAAATACAGGCCTATCATAAACTGATAACTGTCCTCGCAAGCCATCAACTAGATGAAAGTGCTAAATTATGTCATATGAGTTTCTGTTTATTTTGTACATTTATTACAATGCCATCAACACTGACAGTTAAAAACTGTCCAATGTAAAGGGACCTGTCAAATACACCAACTTAAGACTGAAGCTAAAAGAAGAATCAGAATAATTGATCACGTACCCCGGGTGTAGTTACTTTGTGGGTCTGTCTGTCTGCCTATCAGTATCCTTTCCTTTAAATTTTATACAGCTTAAGAATCAAATTCCAATAAGTAAAATAAAGTAAAAAATACAATTAACATTAGATTCTGAACATTTATATTTAAAATTAAATCAATATGAGGTTGTTCCTCATGTGTACTGAAACATCAAAGAAGTTATGCAGATGCTTGACATGTGTATTTTAGAACAACATTAGCAAAATCTTGCCAAATTCTTAAAAAGTTTTGAACTATTTCTCATAGGGGAAATCAGATTTTTTCTATCTTTAAATAATCAAAAACATGATTTTCCCGTTGAGTTATTTAGTCTGGTATAGGATTTGCCCAGTAAGATAAGTTGACATGTCAGTAATGTACAGTAGTGTAGAATATCATAACAGACTGTTACTCCAAACAAATCTGCTAAGCAAGTAATTGTAAATCCAACACTATCTCAATGTTTTTGCTGCTAATGGCTGTAAAGTTGGGCACTAAAAATACATATGATCCATTGAGGCAGATAATTGCAAACACTGTTTTGGTTCTTGTTTGGGACAGATTTTAGATATCTTTAATTGAGACTGGTGTGTGGTTTGTACAATTTTAAGATTAATATTAATAGCTCCATGCTTTACACAGAATGAAGAGAATTCATCTGGTCAATGGCTGATCGATATCCCTTCTAACAAAAACTGTAACTTAAAATTAGGTCTCGGCTCAAGATTTTAAAGAATACATACATACAATGTTTCAAGATTTTCAACATTCTTTTCATCTTCAGCTAGATGAAATGATTAACATTACTATAATGGGTTAATTAAATTTTTGGTTGTATACAGTCCAATGAAAGTAATGCTAGAAAATAAAACAAGTAAAAGGAAAACAAATGAAACTTGAAGATACAGTAGCATGAGCTTGTCACATAGTGACACAGCTGAAACAGGCTTGTTTCATCGCAGAGAATTAAAGAAGTGGTGGGTGCTGTAGTTTAGATTTGGATTTTTTTTTTTCCATTTTGTTTCATTTACACAAACCAAAATAAAATGCAAAGTTTAAAATGTGATGCCTCAAAAAAGTGCATTTGTGGTGCAAAAATATTTAAAGCACTTTTCTTTGTTTGAAAGATTCTGTGTTGATTTGTTAGCTGTGTCATTTTTTTAACAACAAGGGAACACATATTTTAAGTCAAATGTTAAGAAACTTTGATTGGCCTTTCTTCATTGATTAAATTATAAGGTTGTATGTGGAAAAAGAGAATATACCATTCCCTGTTGTAGTGCATATACACTATATGACAAAAGGTTTGTGGGCACTTAAACATCACACCTACAGTATATGAGCTTGCTGGACACCCTATTACAAAACCATTGTAATTAATATAGAGTTGGCTCCCCTTTACGACTGTAATAGCCTCAGTTCTTCTGATAAGGCTTTCTACAAGATTTTGGAGAGTATCCATGGGAATTTATGCCAATTTAGTCAAAAGAACATTTGTGAAGTCCGGTACTGATGTTGCATGAGAAGACTTGGCTTGCAATCTGTGTTTCAATTTATCCCAAAGGTGTTCAATAGGGTTGAGGTCATGGCTCTGTGCAGGCCACTCAAGTTCCTTAACATCAAACTCATAAAACTATGCCTTTAAAGACCTGGCTTTGTGCACAGCAGCACAGTCATGCTGGAAGAGAAAAGGGCCTTCCCCAAACTGGTGTCACAAAGTTGGATGTGCATAACTGCCTTTGTATGTTGTTGCATTAACAGTACTCTTCACTGGAACCAAGGGGGCTATCCCAATTCCTTAAATACAGCCACAGAACATTATCCCTCTGCCACTAAAATACAGCGCATCACTTTTTCCACATTTTGTTATGTTACAGCCTTATTCCAAAATGGATTAAATTCATTTTTTTCCTCAGAATTCTACACACAACACCCCATAATGACAACGTGAAAAAAGTTTACTTGAGGTTTTTGCAAATTTATTAAAAATAAAAAAACTGAGAAATCACATGTACATAAGTATTCACAGCCTTTGCTCAATACTTTGTCCATGCACCTTTGGCAGCACTTACAGCCTCAAGTCTTGTTGAATATGATGCCACAAGCTTGGCACACCTATCCTTGACTAGTTTCGCCCATTCCTCTTTGCAGCACCTCTCAAGCTCCATCAGGTGGGATGGGAATCGTCGGTGCACAGCCATTTTAAGATCTCTCCAGAGATGTTCAATCGGATTCAAGTCTGGGCTCTGGCTGGGCCACTCAAGGACAGTCACAGAGTTGTCCTGAAGCCACTCCTTTGATATCTTGGCTGTGTGCTTAGGGTCGTTGTCCTGCTGAAAGATGAACCGTCGCCCCAGTCTGAGGTCAAGAGCACTCTGGAGCAGGTTTTCATCCAGGATGTCTCTGTACATTGCTGCAGTCATCTTTCCCTTTATCCTGACTAGTCTCCCAGTCCCTGCCGCTGAAAAACATCCCCACAGCATGATGCTGCCACCACCATGCTTCACTAAAGGGATGGTATTGGCCTGGTGATGAGCGGTGCCTGGTTTCCTCCAAACGTGACGCCTGGCATTCACACCAAAGAGTTCAATCTTTGTCTCATCAGACCAGAGAATTTTCTTTCTCATGGTCTGAGAGTCCTTCAGGTGCCTTTTGGCAAACTCCAGATGGGCTGCCATGTGCCTTTTACTAAGGAGTGGCTTCCATCTGGCCACTCTACCATACAGGCCTGATTGATGGATTGCTGCAGAGATGGTTGTCCTTCTGGAAGGTTCTCCTCTCTCCACAGAGGACCTCTGGAGCTCTGACAGAGTGACCATCGGGTTCTTGGTCACCTCCCTGACTAAAGCCCTTCTCCCCCAATCACTCAGTTTAGATGGCTGGCCAGCTCTAGGAAGAGTCCTGATGGTTTCAAACATCTTCCACTTACAGATGATGGAGGCTACTGTGCTCATTGGGACCTTCAAAGCAGCAGAAATTTTTCTGTAACCTTCCCCAGATTTGTGGGGAATCTGTCTCGGAAGTCTACAGACAATTCCTTTGACTTCACGCTTAGTTTGTGCTCTGACATGAACTGTCAACTGTGGGACCTTATATAGACAGGTGTGTGCCTTTCCAAATCATGTCCTATCAACTGAATTTACCACAGGTGGACTCCAATTCAGTTGCAGAAACATCTCAAGGATGATCAGGGGAAACAGGATGCGCCTGAGCTCAATTATGAGCTTCATGGCAAAGGCTGTGAATACTTATGTACATGTGCTTTCTCAATTTTTTTATTTTTAATAAATTTGCAAAAATCTCAAGTAAACTTTTTTCACGTTGTCATTATGGGGTGTTGTGTGTAGAATTCTCAGGAAAAAATGAATTTAATCCATTTTGGAATAAGGCTGTAACATAACAAAATGTGGAAAAAGTGATGCGCTGTGAATACTTTCCGGATGCACTGTATACAGTAGGCACTATGCAGTGAGCAAGATAGCATTCTCCTGACATCTACCAAACCCAGATTCATCCATTAGGCTGCCAGATAATGAAGAGTGAGTAATCATTCCAGAGAACAAATTTCCACTGCTGCAGAGTCCATTGATGGCATGCCTTACACTGTAACAGCCAATGCTTGGCATTGTGCATATTGATCTTAGGTTTGTGTGCAGTTGCCTAGCCACAGAAAGTCATTTCATGAAACTCCTGACACAAAGGTCTTGTGCTGATGTTGCTTCCAGAGGCCGTTTGCATATCTGTTGTCAGTGATACAACACAGCATTGGCGATTTACATGCACTATGCACTTTGCAGCCCCACTTTGTGTGGTCTACCTCTTCCTAGGTAAGCTGTTGTAGATGCTTCCACTTTACAGTAATAGCCTTACAGTCGACCAGGACAGATCCATCAGAGTGGAAATTTTACATGCATCATTTGACAGTGCCACAATTAAAGTCACTGTGCTCTTTATTAGACCCAATTTGCTGTCAATGTTTGTCAATGGAGATTACATGGCTATGTGCTTGATTTTATGCACTTGTTAACCATGGGTTTGTCTGTAGCACCTGAACTAAATACTTTGGAGGGGAGTCCACATATTTTTGGCCATACAATGTATATTATATTTTCATATGGGCTCATTTAAAATCTACAGTGAACCTATTATTTGTGCTTTTCCGTAACTGTGACTAACAAAGCTTAAGTTGAAGAGTCAAGAAATTGTTCCTTTAACAACTTTACACACTTAGGAGCACTAGAACAAAGGGGAAATATGATTAAATAAAAGATTAATTTCAACAAACATTCCTTTCATTTTAAAAGATAAACATTTTTAACCAACTCTTATCTATCTACAGTTAGTGTTTCCTTATGGTGTATAACTTCAACAAGAGCATCAAAATAAATCATTTTAATGAATTCAGAGGCAGATGATTAATGTGAGTAAAGGTTCTTTAAACAGCAATTCTCAACATAAGCGTACCATTCCCTTTATAACTTCCATAACAAGGGAGGAAACAGACTGCAAGTAAACATACGGGCATAGAGAAATAAGGATTAAAAGCCCCTATGTATCACTATGACACGTCTTTCACAGAAATGACAGACTGCAGTGTAAAACTTTAAAGGATTAGATGACTCTCCTGACAAGTTTCACACAAGCATAGAGACCTGTTATTAGACATAAAATCTCAATTTTAAAAAGGAATAAAGATCAAGTTACGTAAATGAACAGCTACTGAGCATACAGCATGAAGGTTTATCTATTAAAGGAACATCAGTTAAAGGCACTGTCTCTAAAATTATTTGAAAATAAGGCTTTAAAAGTCATTTTCTAAACACTACAATACACCATCAGATAAAATACATAAATAAATACATACATAAATAAAAAAAATTAATTAAAATAAACACAAATAAATGAAAAAAAGAAAGGAAGTAGTAGATGTCTCCAGCTTATCATAAATTCTGTTCCAAGCAAATGAAAATACATATTGTTTCCCAGGCATACAAAACATTCTTTATTGAACACGATATTGTCTTATATCAGGAATTTTCATAGATTGTCCCAGACCCCTCAGGGGTCACAGGGGACTTGAGAGAACCCTTGAAACTAACACCACCAAGCAGATCTTTTTTCTATGAAAGCCTTGATGAATGAGACCAGCTAAAATTAATGTAAATTAAACTATTCCTGATAGTAACCCTTCAATAAATATGACAAACAAAAAATCCCTTTCAGGTTTCGATTTATAAGCTGTCCATTTAAATGCTAGCTTTTATAAACGTAAACACTGATCTAAAACACTAAAGAAATTATGATAATTAAAATGGTAATATATTAGTAAAGTTTCAATTGTACTGATTAACAAACTATTTGCTTTGTAAGGATATATGAGCTGGGGAGCAGGTTTCACAATGGATTAGTAAAATTTCCCAAGTGGCTAAACTTGAAAACTAAAAATTTGCAGTTGTATTTAAAAGATGGTGCAGCCCTGACTTAATTGCATTTTCCATTAAATTGCTAAGTAAAACAAAATTAACTCAAACTCTGTAGAGTACAAACATAAAAATACTATATTTCAGCACATTGCTATGTGAAATTACTATTTATTTTCTGAATTTAACAGACTGAAAATATAAACAGTGAATGTGGCATGCTCACATATTTCAGCACCCTTCCAGTTGATTTACTAATATAGTACTACTTTAATAATATTTTTAGAAATTTTAAGACTTAACTTACACTAATTCATTTGAAGACTATTCCTAATTTCAATAAATACTCACACAACTTTAACTGTTCATGATGCTGTGCCTACCCTCATCAACTGTAGCTTCCTCTAAGCAAATGGGGAAAGATTTGAAACTAAAGTTAAAATAAGTTTAACAAAGTAAAAGCAGGCTATGAAAAGCTAAATGTCCAAAAAATCTAAATGTCTATTGTTGAATTTTTACCATCAAAAACATCATTAAAAAATTGAAACTACACTCTTAAAAATAACTGTTTTATAATGGCTCTTTACTGCATTGTGTGGTTCCTTATAGAATCAATGCTTAACAAGGAAATGTTTCATTCTAGGAATGGGTCTTTGCATATGAAATTGATTCTCTGGATTTTAAAAGGGTTTCTAATATGAGGACAAAACAGAAATATTTAATGTATAGTAGGCTAGCTCATAGCAAGATACTATCAAATCAAGAAAAACTGAACTTCGCCTGTTGCATGCAGCAACAGTCTATTCACGATTATTTATGAAACCTGCTACTGATATAAATAAATGAAAGTTCTTTCTGGAAACTTCATGTGGGTGTGTTTTTTGGGAACCAAAAATGATACAGCTAATACATCACTCTGAAGAACCACTTTGGTACCTTTATTTTTTAGGTTGCATGTGCAAACAAAGATGTCAACTCAAGAATCAGAAAAATCTTTGACAGACATCCTTGAAAACTGGTCAGATATACAAAACAAAATCCGAAATATCACTGCAAATGACCACAACAAATGTTATGTTGACACTGCGGTAGTGTTCCACAGGTCCACACAGAAAGGATCTTTATGGAACAAGTGTCAAAATTAGGCAAATTAATTTATTTTTTAAAGTCAGAAACATTTTGCAACAAAGGGCTGTGAACTGTGGAAACAAAAATTAAAATTTTTAACTGCAACCACAAAAAATAATTTTGGAATAAAAAACTGAAGTATCTGAAGAAACAAACACCCTGCCAAATGTTAAACTTGGTGTGAATTAATTATACTTTGGGGTTCTGTGGAAATCAGTGGCGTGGGAAATTGTGTGTGGGTGTAAGAAAGAATGAACTTAATATCAACAATTCCTAGAAGTAAATGTCCTACAGTCATCATGGAAACAGAAGCTAAAAAGGGTTGGTCTTTTTCAGCAAGACAAAGATCCTAAACATACCTCAAAATCAGCCATGTTTTCTTACAAAGCATGTAAGAAGAACCTTGAATATTTTTAAGACTGAAGATTTCTGCAAGGAAAACTGAGAAAAAATCCAAAAGCAAGAACTGAAAGACCCTTGACTAAAGTAATGCTTAGAGGACTGACTGGGTGCCCAAGGTTGTGCACCTTTTCTTTTTCTTTGTTTTATGCTTTTCTCAATTTGTTAAAATGAGAATATAAATTGTAAATATACAGAAATGGTCCATGTTTATGTATGTACCCTACAGATGTTATTGCTTTTCATCTACTGCTTTCAATGAAGTATTGGATAAGGGTCTAGCTCCAGACTTCCAGTGCTCTGCAATTCAGGAGCTCCACTGAACAACCAGTTGAAATGCATATTTATGTCACATTGTAACACAGTGGAAAGTCCAAAAGGGGTCTGGCTGTGACTCACAGCACTATACAACGTTATTGCTACCTGACAAGACTATTCTGCTACGTGAAATGACCACTCCAAGGCACACCTTCTCGATAGTCATCACTTCTCTTGGGCAAAATAACAATTCCACAATTCTAATCCTATCTAAAGTATAAGTATGTTTTACAAAATGAACCGCAAAGTGCTTCTTGAAATGGGCGTGTTAAGAAAGGCAGAAATGACAAGACATATTGTATAACTTCACTGATGTATACTACAAAGACTACAAACATGATTGGACGTCTGCAAACTGACTGACTCCTCAACACAGCAGCTAGACTATATTCTTATGCAACTGAACTGATGGTGTCCATGCTTTAATATACAACTGCATAGTGACTAGATACTAATGAAATGTACGGAATCTTGAAAATAGTTTTATTCTTTGTCCTTATTTGATCTTTTCTTCCTCCCTTGATTAAATTTAATGCATGTGTTAAACATATTTATATGGCAAATTGTGCTATAAATAAAACACATTATGATATCAAACCTATATTTCCAATACAGCATGTGGAAAGGAAATGTAAGCAAAAGGCTGATTAAGATTAACAAAAGACATTCATATGTATATCACACCTTTCTAGTGTGCTTTTATGCCAAACATTAGAGTGATTTAACTAAAACATTTTAACAAGATGCAGTATTAATGATAGATTCTAAGACATTTTAACTCATGTACCTATACAAAAAATTACATTGAAATAAATGTAAATACAGGAAGTTTTCAGTATTAAAAACTATTTTGTTCTATTTTAAGTAACTCAAAGATGTGTCCAGTTTTTTGACTGCTGTAAAAAACAGTCCACCCCACTCACACTTCTTGACTACACTTACCACATTATCCACACATACTGTACCATACTACACATGGAGATTTTAGTAGGAGGATATTTCTAATTTAAAAAGCTACACGTATCGTACTTAAATATTATCGTATTTAATTTGCACATATCAGTATGAAAGTTGTCATAATAATTGAACTTAAATAGTCAAAATAAATTTTTGCATTTTAAAATCACTGCTATTCTCAATGACAAGGTTTCGGTCATTTGTGAATTACTCTATAAGCTTTTAAGTCTTTGGATTAGGAATATGTGAACCACAAAGAACATCTCATACTCCAGTGGGTAAACAATTCACACCTAACAGATAAATTCTAAATTCCACTATAATTAACATTCTAGCATGCAAAAGTTTCTTTTTTGTCTACTGCCATCACAAGTAATTTAGTTGATTCCAGACTATGGTTTCATGCTTATGATTAAACACAAAAGACTTTCATTTTCACATCTTTAAAGAAAATAACTGCATTTGCTTCATACTAGTAAGAATAATATAATAAATATTCTAAGCAATTATAAGTTAACTTTCATATTTAGGCTATAACTGAAAGTACATTATTTTTTATTCACTGTCTGTTGGGTCATTCAAAACACACTAGTTCATATTATTATACTGCATTCCTTGAAAGCGATGGGAGCCATCCTTTAAATTCTTGTTCACACATGTGAATAGGAAATGGCGACAAAGCACATTCATATCTAATGGAGTTGATGAAAGTTTTGTCTTCTTAGTACTACCAGAGGAAAGAATAAGAAAAACAGTTTACCATTTTAAATACTTCCTCTTACAATTGTTTGCAGCTGTTGCTTTTTTCCACTACCCTCATGTAATCCTTTCTATTTTCTACTGAGCAGTTACTCTTTCAAACAAGCCATTCTTTTTAGTTCAGGGTCACCTCTACTGGCATTTGGTGAATGAGAGCTTTGCAAATGAAGAATTGTCACTTATAAATCAATAAACAAATGGCATGTATCCTGTATCCAGTCTTCTTACAATTATTTAATCTTAAGTATTTTCTGAAGTATAAACCCAAAATATTATTAACATTTTTGACAGTAAGCAATAGGAATTAAAAGTAAAAATATGATTGTGCTCCATATATACAGTACTAATGCAAACATACAGAATCATCTGTAAATGACTGTAAGATTCACATCAAATTTTATTATATTAAGATGAATATGTATTTAAGAATAGAATACTAAGGGTAGTAGAACATAACATTACTTGTATTATGAGTTATTATATTAAAAACCTCGCTATTTATAAGAGTGTTCTGATATGGGATAATCCATGATGCATAACACTCTATGCCCTTCGTGCTAGAAAGTGACATAATTTATTTATAAAAGCCATCTCTGGACATTGCCCACAGCTTTCCTGTGTTGCGTCTCCAGTACTTTCCGTATGTCAATAGGGGTGAAAACAGTCTTCTGTTGTTGTTGTGAAAGGCTAATTACTGCGGCAGCTTAAAAAGCAAGCTAGTTTTGATGATAGTCTACGACTGTACAAATAGAATTTACCAATTCCAGGACAAGTTATGACCACCTAGATGGGATTAAGGAGATTTTCAGAATGTTATATCATGTTACAAGTACATTATGTTAAAGTAGCCGAAAGGAGCTACAGGTGGACTCACTAGAAGGTGTCTGATTACCTATTAGGCAACATGATTAGGAGACCAGTGATGTGCTCATTCAGCCAGAAGATAATACAGACTTAAGTAAGTGGTGGAGGAACTTGGGTTTAATTGATGAGCGAAAAATATTACACATCTAAGATTGTGTACAGAGAAATTACAAAAACTACATAATCACTTTTAAAAAGGATTTTTCTTTTCTGCCCTACCATTTTCTCCCCATTTTTTGCAAAGAAATAAAACATGTAGTTCTTTTCCATCATACCCTATCTCAAATGTTTTCTTCTTAGCTAAAAGTGTGGATCCCAGCTAAACCTTATACAAAGAGAAAGGAATAATTAGAAACACACAGAAATCAAATGTTCACTGTTTTCTCTCAAATTTCAAAGATAAGTAATAGGTTAAAAGAAGACTCAAAGCTGTCTTGCTGTGAGTGTGTGCCCTGTGAAGGACTAGCATCCCATCAATGGTTGCACAATGTTGCAACAGAAAAAAAAGTAAAAAAATAGATGGCTGAATGGAAAATAGATAATTATATTTTACACCATGTTTATGCTACATCTGAGAAGATCTCAGTCTTAAATAATTTTGTAATTCTCATCATTTAAAAACAATAGACTAAATTGAACTTGTAGTTTAAAGGAAGCATTTATCTGGGCAAAAGAGAATAAAAAATGTTTTAGTCAAGATTGTGCACTGCTGATTGTTTCCAGCTGTATTTATGTTTTTATATGTATAAATGAGCTCATGTTTTAAAGAATGCACATAAAAACAATTAAAATGTATTGCCTCAGATCTCTAAAAAAGTGTATGTGGCTATGTCTTCAAAACAACAACAATGCTTTTGTTTATCTCTATAATGTACTGTATCATGAAAAATGTACCAACATTTAAAACCATACAAGAAAAGTACAAGAAATCCTTAAAATTCTAAGAGACCATTTTTTTCAAAATCTTAATGGTTTATTTTTAAGAATTCCTCCTATTGGCCATTTGTAGAAAACATTAGCAGCCAATTTAAAATACATTTAAAATATAACAGAATGACTGGCATTTTTATTTTCGGTCACCTCATTTTTTAATGGCTATAAGATGAGAAAAATGGATTGTTAAATCATTCATAAAGAACTGTATATTTACAGTATTCAGACTAACTTTCTGGCTGAGCAATTTAATTACCTGTTGCAACAATATGCATGGATGTTCATTTTTAACATTTTTATTATAAAATATCATTATTGAGCATGCTTAATCTGATTCAGTGTCATGTGAGGAAGTAAGAGAGCCTATATCAACAGGTATAACTGTTTGGTACTGTATATGTATGCAATAAACGCTGTCCTTTTCATAATGAAGGCACAAAATAATTATTTAATTACAAAGTAGCAACAAGGATATTTAAAAACTAACAGGTACTTCAAACTTAAAGTTGGCAGCCTTGTAAAAAATAGGCCCTAACACAACCTGAGCTTGCAGGCAATTATGTGACAGTATTGTGCTAGCCACTATGCTAAACTGAAGATAACAAAAATAATTACATGATGATAAGTCAATCATTTCCTAACCTGAATTCTAAACTACATTAATTTCCATGGACACCAGCCTTCAGCCACAAAGGCCAAACAGAATTTCAACTGGTCATTCCTAATCTCTAGCATTCCTGACAATGTTATTTGTGTACCGTGTTGTCAAATACATATGAAAGAAACAATGATTTCCTGACTTAACATGATATTTTATTATTATTGTATAGGTGACTTTCAACATTTTTTGACATTTTGACTTTGATACCTTTTATAAATTACTGTCATAAGGCCTTTGCTGCAAGGATATTGAACTTTTGGTGAGCTGGCATTCTTTACCCTTACCTCCCAAGTTGAAGCAGTGTGCTGAATAAAAATTCCTGAATTCCTGCCAGCAGCACTCATTTCAGCACTGTGGGTACAACATTTTACTGACATGCATCATACTCTAAAATATTTTTACATTTACATTACAGATTAGAGACAAGTTTTATTAAGGAAAAAGAAGAGACTGACTTTTGATTTAAGATTTTTCTTTACAAGTGTACATACATGCTGAAGGCAATATTGCAGGAAATACCACATTAGATCAATCAAAATGACATGAGGCTATCTATCAATTAGATGCCTGGTTTGCTATCAAACATTATTAAAAAAATTATTTTTTTTATGATAGTGATCATAAATTTTTAAAAATGCACAAAAAATGTACAGGGTCTAACATTTTAAAAATCTGTAAATAATAAACGGTTCCCTTAGAAGCACGATTTATAAAACAAACACTGTTGGTTCTACTGAAATACCAATAATTTTAGGAGTTGACATGGTGTAGTACCTTTCAAATAGTTAAATTCAAAGAATGAAAGGCAAAAAAAAAGAAAAAAGTGCAGTGTCTTCTGGCGCCATGTGAATTGCTTAGAATCTATAGCAGGATTAAGTCCTGTGAGTGAAAACAACAATTAAGATTGACTGGCAAAAATCCAAATAATGCAATGAGCCAGTGAGTCTCAATTTAGCCAGTTATGAATTATGAAGCATCAAAGTTACAGATCAAAACATAAAGATATATGTGGTATTAAAGGAAATATTTCCCAAAATTCATTCTTTGTTTGCAAAGTGTGATCACACTTACAAAAATTTCAAATCTACTTAATCCAATGCACAGTATATATGAATATATGCTGCATAGATAGATAGATAGATAGATAGATAGATAGATAGATAGATAGATAGATAGATAGATAGATAGATAGATAGATAGATAGATAGATAGATAGATAGATAGATAGATACTTTATTAATCCCAAGGGGAAATTCACATACTCCAGCAGCACCTTACTGATACAAAAAACAATATTAAATTAAAGATTGATAATAATGCAGGTAAAAAACAGAAAATAACTTTGTATAATGTTAATGTTTACCCCCCCGGGTGGAATTGAAGAGTCGCATAGTTTGGGAGAGGAATGATCTTCTCAGTCTGTCAGTGGAGCAGGACAGTGACAGCAGTCTGTCGCTGAAGCTGCTCTTCTGTCTGGAGATGACACTGTTTAGTGGATGCAGTGCATTTTCCATAATTGATAGGAGCCTGCTGAGTGCCCGTCGCTCTGCCACAGATGTCAAACTGTCCAGCTCCATGCCAACAATAGAGCCTGCCTTCCTCACCAATTTGTCCAGGCGTGTGGTGTCTTTCTTCTTAATGCTATCTCCTCAGCACACCACCGCGTAGAAGAGGGCGCTCGCCACAACTGTCTGGTAGAACACCTGCAGCATCTTATTGCAGATGTTGAAGGACGCCAGCCTTCTAAGGAAGTATAACCGGCTCTGTCCTTTCTTACACAGAGCATCAGTATTGGCAGTCCAGTCTAATTTATCATCCAGCTGCACTCCCAGGTATTTATAGGTCTGCACCATCTGCACACAGTAACCTCTGATGATCATGGGGTCCATGAGGGGTCTGGGCCTCCTAAAATCCACCACCAGCTCCTTGGTTTTGCTGGTGTTCAGGTGTAGGTGGTTTGAGTCGCACCATTTAACAAACTCATTGATTAGGTCCCTATACTCCTCCTCCTGCCCACTCCTGATGCAGCCCACGATAGCAGTGTCATCAGCGAACTTTTGCACGTGGCAGGACTCCGAGTTGTATTGGAAGTCCGATGTATATAGGCTGAACTGGACCGGAGAAAGTACAGTCCCTTGTGGTGCTCCTGTGTTGCTAACCACAATGTAAGACGTGCAGTTCCCAAGACACACATACTGAGGTCTGTCTTTAAGATAGTCCACGATCCATGCCACCAGGTATGAATCTACTCCCATCTCTGTCAGCTTGTCCCTAAGGAGCAGAGGTTGGATTGTGTTGAAGGCGCTAGAGAAGTCTAGAAACATAATTCTTACAGCACCACTGCCTCTGTCCAAGTGGGAGAGGGATCGAAGTAGCATATAGATGATGGCATCCTCCGCTCCCACCTTCTCCCGATATGCAAACTGCAGAGGGTCGAGGGCGTGTTGAACCTGTGGCCTCAGGTGGTGAAGCAGCAGCCTCTCCATGGTCTTCATCACATGTGATGTCAGAGCAACAGGCCGGAAGTCATTCAGCTCACTAGGACGTGATACCTTTGGGACTGGGGTGATGCAAGATGTTTTCCAAAGCCTCGGGACTCTCCCCTGTTCCAGGCTCAGGTTGAAGATGCGCTGTAGAGGACCCCCCGGCTCTGAGGCACAGACCTTCAGCAGTCGTGGCGATACTCCATCTAGACCCGCTGCTTTGCTGGCACGAAGTCTCCTCAGCTCTCTGCTCACTTGCGCTGAAGTATTTATGGGTGGGGATGTCTCTCCTATGCTGGTATCAGCAGAAGGATGTGTGGAGGGTGCAGTATTCCGAGGTGAGAGTGGGTTAGGGTGGTCAAACCTGTTAAAGAAGTTGTTCATTTGGTTTGCTCTCTTCACGTCTGTCTTGATGGTGGTACCCCGCTTCGAGCTGCAGCCAGTGATGATCTTCATCCCATCCCACACTTCCTTCATGCTGTTATTCTGCAACTTCTGCTCCAGCTTTCTCCTGTAAATACTTGTTGTTGAAACACACCCACATAGATTTACATGGTATTTCAATGAAAATGGATAACTCATTTGTACAGACAAGTAAACAAATAAGCATAACACAAAATAAAGTACTGTAATAAATATTTATAAAACTGATTCAGAAAGTATTTAGTCCCCTTCATTTAAGTACATATTTTATTGTGTTTGTGAGCATGCACTGGTACAGCATGTTGCCGCAACTACCACATGACTATGGTTGGATACCCCACAGGCAGATATGCAGTCCAGTCCCAGCCTCCAGAAATGACCCTCTATCTGCCTCAGTCAAGTGTTACATGGTATCCCCTTGGCCTGGTCCAGCCACTCTGGTCCTTATCAAGGAGGATCCTGCAAGCTGGATCACCCTTGGGGAATCTCGCCATATGACGGTAGTGCCGTAACTGACGCTCCCTTACAATGCAGGTAATGAGCCTCATTCAGGACTCTGTGAGCAATTGCTCATTTGACACATAGTCAAACCAGCAGTTCCAAAGAATTCTCCGAAGAGACACAGTACTGAAGGAGTCCAGTCTTCGTCTCAGGTCTCTGGACAGCATCCATGTCTTACAACTACATAACAAGACAGGAAGCACCAGGACTCTAAAGACTTGGACCTTTGTCCTTTTGCATAGATATCAGGAGTGCCACACACCCCTTTCCAGCGACCTCATGACGCCCCCATGCTCTCCCAATTCATCTACTGACTTCATAGGAAGAGTCATCATAAATGTCACTGCCGAGGTAAGTAAACCTCTTGACAAGGTCAACACTCTCTCCACAGACAAAGACAGTGCTGATGATTACGCCTAAGAGGTCATAAAAGGCCTGGATCTTGGTTTTTATCCAGGACATTTGCAAGCCCAGACACTCAGACTCCTTACTCAATCTCTCGAGAGCCCCTATCAGAGCCTCCATTGACTCTGTGAAGGTAACAGCATCATCAGCAAAGTCAAGATCAGCAAATCTTCCTTCACCAACAGATGCCCCACAGGCGCTGGACCCCACGACCTTGCCCAACTCCCAGTCCATGCAAGCACTGAATAGGGTAGGAGCAAGAAAACACCCCTGACGAATCCCAGAATCAACTGAGACAAACACAGAGGTTCTGCCTCCACTCTGCACAGCACTCACAGTACCAGTGTACAGGCCTGCCATGATATCCAGCAACCTTGTTGAGATCCTGCAAAGTCTCATGATGTCCCACAGGGCAGCTCATTCAACTGAGTAAAACACTTTAAGAAAATCAACAAAGGATGCAAAGAAACTGTACCAATATTTGCATTTGCACTCCATCAAAACCTTCAGTGCCAAGATGTGGTTGATGTTAGACTTAGGCATAAAACCAGACTGCTCCGGTTGCTAGTAGGTGAGCAAGTGATCACGGATCCTATTGAGGATGACCCTAGCAAGGACATTACCAAGCCCCAAGAGCAGTGCTATCCCCCTGTAGTTGCTGCAATCCAGGCGATCACCCTTCCCTCTCCAGACAGGGACGACAAGTCCAGTCAGTTGGGATGGCGCCCATCTCCCAAATGAAAGCAAAGATTGCTTGCAATGCCAGGAAGACAGCCTTAGGAAGTTCACCCCAGATACCACAGATCCCTGCAGCTTTCCCTACCCTCAGCTGGTTCATGACCTGTACAATTTCTGTGAGACTGGGTGGTTCACAGCTAATTGGAGGATCAGTCTCAAGAACCGTGGACCCAGAGATATCCAACATCCTAGCCGGAGGATCAATTCCAACCTAACCCTGACTGCGACTCTCAGAGAAACAGATTCAGATGTGCATAATGCTTCGATGCCACTGTAAGCATAATGTGGGTCACTAGACCATAGATGGTGTGTCACTTGCTCACAGATTCATCGAACAAACTCCTCCTTATCTACCCTCAGAGCCCTCGCAGCCATCCTTCTCAGTTCCCAGTACAGACCAGAGAGAAGGTGATAATCATGCCAGAGAGACAAGATGCTCCACGCGCCTACCCGGATGGGCTGCCTCAAACTGGGACCCGAGTACTGCCATGCAGCGGGTGATGCCTCAGTACAACACCAGTTCTGATCCCTGACAGGCCTGACCCCATTGGCTCTCTGACAGTTTTGACTCTTTCAGCAATGGGGGTCCCTAGGGCTTTTTCCCATCCCCTTTATGATATGAACTTCCTATGGGCAGCTGCAGCAGAGCTACTCCGGCGGACAACAGAAAGGAGTCCTGTCTGTCATCTCAGAGCTGCGTGAAGTTTTTTTTTTTAAGGTTGCTGGTGTGCCAATCCGGCCACCAACCCCCATGATTTCCCTGCAAGTTGGAGGACCGCTTTCGGGACTGGATGCAGTTTAACATCAAGCCCAGGACAAGATTTAAGTTTAAATGGATAAAACTGCTTTTTTTTTTGTTTTGCTCATACATCAGCATTCAATAACAAATAATGACAATGTGGAAATATGTATTTCCAAAGTTGGCAAATTTCTTAAATATTAAAAACTGAAATGTCTCATTCACATCTTTAATTCAGTACTTTGTAGAAGATCCTTTGGTAGAAATTATAGTGTAGGAAATGAAGGGGTCTGAATTCTTTCTAAATCACCTGTCTGATTAAGTTGCGGCTGCTATGTAAAAACAATAAGCATAGTTCTATTGTGATAGGATGCTTATCCAAGGACTATTTTCTTTCTCCCAATGTCAAAGAAAACTAAATGAATTTAGTATATGACTCACTGTCAGAGATATAAGGTATGTTTATTTCTCATCATTCTGGGAAACATCAATAGTGGCGGAATATAAATATCAACTCTTACATAGGAAAGTGCAATAAAAAATGATCTCCCTTAAATGGGGATATTGCTATAAAAATATCTACTCAATGTAATCAGCACTTACTTCTCTTTAACAAGTTCGAAGTTGCTCCAAGTAACATCATGCTCTCATTTTATTGTATCGTGATTCATTGTGTCACTAACCTTTAACTCTAACGTCTGGTTAAGTGGCCTAATAATGGTAAATTAACAAAAATGGTTTATGTCATGAGTGGCAGCTAAAATGACTGGAATTGATGCGAATAACCTAATAAGCATGTATCAAAGGTGGTGGCTGAAGAAACTAGGAATCATCTCAGTTGATGATGCCTTTAGATACATACAGTACATAGCCTAATTAAATAATCCACCCAAGGAATTATTTTATTTCCAGTCCTATATTATATTTATAACTAATTGTTTTTTAACCCACAGCAACAGAAATTCTACTTAAACACAGTTTATAGTTCTAGATGAGAAATTTAAAACCAAGCAGTATTTACCAAAAAATAAATGTAAACATTTATTTTTGAAAACTATTATATATTCTATAAATATTTTTGAACATTTTCTGAAATCTAGGTTTTATTTCTGTATTGTCCAATGGATGCAACTGCAAAGACACATTTTAAGGTTTTTATCTGTAACCTGTATACAATCATGTTAGCTAAATTAATCTCTTTAGTAATTTAGATATGTTGGATCAGTATCTGAAAGACTAAGGTATTCTACTGTATATCTTAGGCTACCAGTTCAATATTATAAAATACCATACCCAAATTAATATTGGTGGTAAGGCTACAGAGTTAGCCAACACAGTTTCACATGAGCTAAACTCCAGTTATTGAGTACTGTATATACAATTTTATGCAAAAGTCTTAGATAGTTTACAAAAATATTTGTCTTAGACAGTTCATTGTATAAAATGTGGCAAGGGACAATCATATTAAAAAAAGTACGGTTGTGATAGATGTGGTGGTTTATCCTGCAAATCCTACATGACAGCAAAAGTCAGCATTCCAACAAGACACAACAAGACAGTCATCCCGCATCATCAAAGTCTTTCCCAATCTGAAAATTTGTGGCAAACAGGTATGTTCAGATGTGTGGTCCAAATCCATCAAACTTACTTTCTTTTGAAATCTGAAGATTCCAGCACTGCTATCAGCTCCAAACTGGCAAAAACCAATTGGATCCTGGTACTCCCTTTTAGAGCCCAAAGAAGTTTTATTAAATGTTGTCTTCGTGTAAGCATTGTGACCAAAAATCCATTGCTCGAAGGTTCAAATAAAGCCAAATTACTCACCTGCACATGGAAGCACAAGGACTGGGATGGAGAAAATTGGTAGAAGGTGCTTATGACTGATAAATCAAAATTTTCAATTTCTGGCTCTAAAAGAAGGCTTGTTAATCCAGCAAAGTGCTGGAGAAAAGTGCATGGATAAATGTACAACAGCAACAGTGAAGCACGGTGGCGGTTCCCTGAAGGTTTGGGACAGTATTTCCGCAAATGCAGTTGGTGATTTGATTAAAATAAAAGGGCCTCTCACTATTAATCAAAACTTATTTATGCTTCCATGTTGA
Organism: Erpetoichthys calabaricus; assembly: GCF_900747795.2. Lineage (NCBI taxonomy): Eukaryota > Metazoa > Chordata > Cladistia > Polypteriformes > Polypteridae > Erpetoichthys > Erpetoichthys calabaricus. The sequence goes on along the minus strand of NC_041406.2, from coordinate 59,636,522 downwards.
CCTGACAGCCTGTCATACAATACCAATAGGAACCATCTGATTAGTCCCATTTTGTAGCATGTGACAATGACCCCAAACACATCGACAAAATTATAAAAAAAACTGTTTTGCTGTGTTTAATGCACAGGGTGGTCACAACAAATACAATATTAATTTTAATTATGTTTTTTCTGTTTACTGTATTTTCTAGAAGGCTTATTGTTTAATAAAAAATATTCATGGTATTATTGTGGAAAGTTTGTTAATGAATTTTGAGTATAGGGATTCAATGATCTGTTAATCTAGTGTATTTTACCTATTGATATGCCTGTAACTATATACCTGTTGCATTGTTAATCTAATATAACTATACAACACCTGAACAATCATTAGGGTTTAATTCTATAACAAAAAAAAAACTTTATTTTTTGACTTCCATATATTGTGATAAATTCTGCAAATATATGGTTACTCTGTTGCTATAAAAAATAAACACAGGCTTTACTTAATACATAAAATGAAAACAGGAAAGAAAATTGTATAATGTGAATACGAAACATCTGTTAAAGGTAACATTTATTTTTTTCCCTCACAATGTATAAAAAAAAAAATCAACCACACATTAGATGGGTAAGTATGAGCTTTGGCAGGTGTGACGCCTTCAGGCTATGGTTGCAGTCAAAGAATAGAAGCCAGAATATATTTCTGCACAATGTCAGTTTATTCACTGACGTAGTGTCTCATGTAAAGGCAAGTTACTTGAGTTCACTCAGGCTAATTCTACATTTGCATTGGCACAACAGAAGAGACTTTGTACAGGTACAGTATTTAAGCATTCACAGTGAATAGCTAATAGAAATTTGATCATAAGGTAAGTCAGAATTACTGATTTACCTTGCAAATAGAAGCTACAACTGGCATCAAAGCGTCAATAATTCATGTTTATGCTTTCAGTTACTAACATAGATTCACAGCGAACCCTTTACTGGCAGCAATTCTTATAAAGAGAAATCCATCTGAGACTGGTGGGCAAGTGTGCCTTGCACACACAGACACACACTTTCTCTCAAACAGTGTCACTTGAATGTTGGCCTGACAGATAGTAAATTTAGTAGGTGAATACTGGGTTTTCAAGAGGAGAGGGGGACATGCATGATTTCAATGCAAATAAGAAACACTATATTTTATATTTAAAAACATACAGAACAGACTTGAACAAACAAAACTACCCACAATCCCAAAGTCAAAAAATTGATGTACTTATCAGATATGGTTATAGTGGCATCCACAAGTGGTGACACATAAAGAAAACCCAACACACAACACAGTATTGAATATACTACACAGTGCAAAAGAATATTATAAAATAAAAAATAAAAAGTAGACATTAAAACAAAATAACTATAACTGCTCTTGCTACCAAAATACCACTGTTAAAAAATTGCTGTCAAAATATTTCTAGTAAAATTAGGCCAAGCCTGATGAGTGGTATTATTAGGTAAAACAAACAAATATACAAAGGTAGTTGTTAAACCATTGAATTTGCCATTAAAATTAGCGAATAAAATCAATCTCGGAATAGTGTTGTCCAGGATATCTTTTATCGTTTTAGTTTTTTGTTATATGAAACACATATTTTATGGGTGATGAAAACAGTGCACTCAGAGGAAGCCTACATGGACACAAGAGAAGATGCAAAGTTTTTGAATGCTTTAGAATTTAACTTAATTTTTAAATGATTTTCATATAGAAAGAGAGAAAATTATACAGTAGTATTTTCCCTTATTCATATATGTTCCTCTCCTTTCAGTTCTTCCCATTGAATGACATCGAAATTGTGAACTTAAGAGTTGTATAGAATTCATGGAATTGAGTAAAATTAGTCTGCATGCTAGCAATGAGGCAAAAGTCAGTTCATTAGAGTAGTCTTTGAGGATGCAGGCTCCATCTGCAATGCTTCCACAAAGGGTAATTACTGAATTAGGACCTATTAAACTTCAATAGGCTTCAGATAGTCTAGTAAAGGCTCAAACTAAGGGCAAAGCCAAAGCATGCAGCCATAGAAGTCAAGTGCTTAGGGGCAGTTCTCCCAGGTTTGATTTAGTTGATATTTGATAATGGATAGATGTATATACTGTACATATTTGAACTGTATTGCACAAACAGATAAACTATTTATCCTTTGTTCCATAGGTTTTGATATGATTCTGAGAGCACTCCTTCTGTCCATGGAATTATTTAATACAAGTGGCTATACCACAGTTAAAAGTGATAGTTTAAGAAACCGAGGTATATCATTATGAGCAGCTTAACCTTACAAGTAATGAAAGAAATGTTTTTGCAGCAGGTTGTTTTTGCAGTATCAAAATGTTTCCAGAATTATGGAAAAATTGTTTTTTATATTCTGTTAATATCTTGATATGTACCACAAACTAAATGTTGGATATTTCACAAAAGGCAGAAATTACGATTTGATTTTGCATGTGCAATCAAGAATAATGGAACAGATTTAACTTTCTGTCTATACTGGTGCTAAACTCACAATAGCTTAGTAGAAGAAAGTACTGTACTTTTCCAGATGGTCAGCAAGTGCTTTAACCAAAACCTTATCATCAGTTTTTAGGAGCAAAATGGGGGTGTAACCTGAGCACTTTGTGTATTTAGTATGAGAAAACCTGATATCGACATCTTCCACAATATTTAGGAAAAGTAATATGTCATTCCTCATTGCAGGTGACCTAAGTTGACAGAGAACTATGCAACAGACATAATGCTATAATCAAAGGCAAAAGTAGTTCCACACAATGTTCCCTCAGTTATGAAAGATTATTTGTGCCAAAATTACATGCAATCTAACATGTTAATTATGTTGAAACTACACATGCAAGTGGGATATTTAATTTTGGCATGGTTTTATAAAAATGCATCAACCAAATGATTGATTGCTTTTCACTACATCACACAATTTTAGTGTCAGTTTAAAATGCAATACAAAAGTGAATTGAATTTTAATTAATGTTCATAGATCATATTTCAAAACTAAAAGCAAAGAAGATATATTCCATTTTGCTTAGTATGTACTGCATTTTGGTCAAGACCATGCTTTAATTGTGCCAAAACTCAAAACAAAATGTAACCAAATGACCAATCAGCATTAAAAAGTGGGGCAAGAGGTACCAATAAATAAGGAAAAAGGTGTATTCTGTATTCTAGTGGTGAGCACAAATGTAGGCAATATGGACTAGTTAACTGAAACCGTGAAAACTGTTTTAGGTCTTGCTGAAAAAGTTGTTTTCTGTTTATGCATGTTAAATTAAGTAGTGCGGTTACATTTTTGAGCTGTGGGTTGATAGAGGTTTTAAATAATTACTCAATATGGTGAAACATTTGTTAGCATCAACAACATTTGTTAGCATGTCCCCTGCCTTATCAACTCACCTTCTTTCCAAGTACAACACATGCGTGATTGGAACACCAATTTCCCCAACTGTTGGCACCCCTTGCCCCACATTTTGATGGTTATTCATTACATGTAATTTCGTCACAATTAAAGCATGATCTTGAATGCAATATACAATATGAAATTAAATTCCATACACTTGGTGCTGCCACTAACCAAAATGCAATACTGTATGTCTGATTTGCTTTTAGTTATAATATATGATCTATGGACATGAAGTAAAATGCAATTCGCTTTTATATTGCATTTTAATTAAGTGCCATAGCAAAACACAATCTATTATTAGGTTGATATGATTTTAATTGTGACAAAATAAAACCATGCCAAAATTAAATAGCCCAATTGCATATGTATTACATTTCAAAATAGTTATCACATTAGATTGCATTTAATTTTGGCACAAATAATCTTCCATACTTAATGGTTTGTATTATAGAGAACATGTATGCAATCACGTCATTGTTATCCACTTAAATATTAATGGGTACAAGACTTTATTAAAGGTGAATAAAGATTACACAAACAAAAGCTGAAATTTAAATTGATTTTTCATTTCCACCATTTAAAAAGTGATTTAAAATGTTGACATTGATTATCCTATCAAAACTTCCACTGTTTCCATGCCCTGTTTAACAATCAGAGGACATTTAAAGACATTTGCAGGACTGAAATATTAAAACTGGTAATTTGAAACACTAACATTGTGTCTTCAGTTTGGAGTTTTAATGTTTTCTCCTTGTATTTATCATTTTTTGGGAGTCCAAAGATTTTTTAGTGATCTGAAAATTTTCAATCACCCCAAAAACAGTTTTTGTAGATTTCTTGTGTTTGCTGTTTTATGGTTTAAAATCATATCCATGGTTTGTTCCTGCCTTGTTCTTGCTACTGCTAAGACATATATGAGTTACCTGGATAAACATGTATCCAAAATGTATAAATAAAGTGATAACCATAAAAAGTTAAATATATTTATAAGTATACTATTAAAATCTTTTCAGAAATATTATTTTTCCAAACTGACATGGATAATATACCAACTGCCTTAAGGAAGATTTACACCAGAAAAGCCATTGATTTGAAAAACAAGAACATTTTTCATTTATTTGCCTCCACCTCAAATAAAAAAGACATTCCATTGTGCTCTTACAATTAAAATGGACTGTAAAATGCATATATATTTGGCCTTTAAGTGTAAAGGAAATGCATACCTTTGTATAATTAACCAGGAGACCATAAACCAAAATATTTCTATGTTTTGCTTCCTTTGCAAGTCGTCTGATGGCACTTGGCTCATCTAGTTTTTTGCTGAAAGGTGTACTTTCTGGCAAGCTGATATAAACCTACAAAAAAAAATAGAATATACACTTATATACTGGAGAACAAAAAATGTATACATAGAATAGAATTAAAGGTAAACAAAGAATAATTTTCAAATACTGTAGCAAAAATAAACACTGTTTGTACTTTATATACATCATGCTATTGAGGGTAAGGTAGCTTTTGTTATGTTTATACTAAAAAGGTTGCATGATAACATCTGTTTAGTCTTTTTTCTGAAACTGAATGTCTTTGGTGTATATTTTGGAAGAAGAATGTCTCAATCTATTTAGTGACCTGATCTGACACACTACAATGTGTATGCTACTAAACAAAATCAATGAACTGAACTTAACAAAGAGGCTGACAAGTTAACTACAGTATCTGTTGTTTAACTAAGCAAATTCATTCCACATACATTAGGTAACACTTCACAATAAAGAAAGATCTTACACACTTGTAAGTATTACACCAAAATATTTACTGTGATGCATTAAGATTGAATTCCAGCGTTACTTAATAATGTAGTGCTTATTTTGAAAAACATATCATTTAATATAAGTAATAAGCTTCCCTCAGCAATTTAGCTTATTATTAGTAAAAGTTTACAATAACCTTCACCTTTGTTTTCTTCAGCACTTTTTCCAATTTTCAGTTATTCAATCAATGTACTTTTTATTTATTCAAAAAACAAAACAGTAGAACAGCACACAGCTCACTCAAAACAACAGATACAACAATATCCTTCAAAATAAATAAAAAACAAAGGAAAAACAATACATCAACAATACATCACTGAATATTTACTGTGGTTATTTTGAAAATAGAAAACAATGTAGAGCAGTACCAGGAATGTATAAAGCACAAAACATTACACTGTTCAGAATGGGACCAAGCAGCATCTTGATTTTCACTGTCCACTGAGAAGGACTTCCTGCAGGTACTTAATTTGAAAAAGCCACTAAGGAACCCTTGTCTGTGCTGCTTCATTAATTGTGGAAATTAAACCAGCGGTACGATGCCCCCGTGTTCTAAGGAGGCACTGAGTTCCAGACCAGAAAGTACACATATCCAAAAGCTAATTCTTTTACTTGTCTGCCAGCCTCCCGCTGCCCAGAAAACACTTGGCTGCACAGCGGTTAGTTCTGCTACTGGACAATCCCATAGTTTTGTGCTTGAGCAATAGGTGTTTTCAGTACATTCTTTCTGTGTTATTGTGGCTTCTTCTTGTTCACTTCAAAGATGTTTGATTCTGAACTTGAGGTATGGCTGTTTCAATTTAAGCTGCTCATAGCCAATATATTTTTCTGGGCTGTGGGTGGATATGAGGCTCTCGTTTTATTTAACATTTAAATCTATATTGCTGTTGTTTGTCAGAGAGTATCAAAATGATCCAATCGAGATAGACGGCACCAACAACAGACTGAATGATTTTTTGTGATACAAATGATGCATAATCTTGCACATCACACTACTCATTGCATGAAAGGGTGACAGATGTTATTAGCTAGGTAAGTTAATATTAATGTTAATTCTATGTAGGTGTGCACGCTTATTCTAGTATGGTCGCTCCAGAAATTTCATGCCAAAAATGACACTGTTAAAGTTTATTTGAGACTGTAACTTTGTTGTGCATGAATATTTGTGTGTGTTTGTTTGAAATGGCCCAGTGATGAACTAGCATCCTGTTGAAGGTTGGCTCCCAATGCTGACAGGATTAGCTTTAGCCAAACATGACCCTAGACTGGATTAAGCAGGTTTGAGAATGTTATGTTAATTTCAAAAAACAGGATGCCATATTTACAGCAAAGTGGAAAGAATACATATTATATACTTGTTCAAACAATCACTACAGTAAATTTAAAAGCATCTTTAAAAAACATTGTAAAGACATAAGTGCTTGACTGTTTGGTGTTATTTTGAAGCACAAGAACCTGTGTAGAGCCTCCTGTGTTCTTTATATACTTAAAACAACATCTTCCTGAATGACTTCAGGAAAAAAAAAAAAAAAAAAACATTTTTTGAATGAACGGTGAATCAGTTAATCACTATTATTACCTACAAATCAATGACCCAACCAATAGTTGTAATGCAATTTACCCAACTGTTACACTTCTCTCAATAAGAATGATTACCCTTGTTTGTGCCCGCTTCACTTCAGTAGGTGATGGTAATGGCCATTCTGAACATTCTAAATTGGTCAACCTTTTTCACTTTTAAACATTTCCAACCATTCTTCAAACCTTAGAGATGCAAACCATTATTTCAATTGTTATGAACTGGGAGTCCCAGTAGCACATAAGTTTTATAAATAATTTCAAAATTGCCCACAGGGGTGGGTTTTAATGACAAAACTCAGCTAGACACAAAAAGGGTCTCAAAGAATCTTTATAAAATAAAAGACTTAATTTAAACAAAAATGCTCTTTAGCACAAGAAGCTTTGTGGAGCACAAAGAACGCAAGGCAATCCAAGGCAAACACAGTCCCAATACAGTATCCAAAACAAAGTCAAACACAGAGCACAGGTTAAAAAATGTAGCAATTGCAAAAGCTACCAAGCACAGTAAAACACAAGGAAACTCTCCACCCCTTAGCACATTTGAAATGAACCATCAGAAACTATGGGGGACCCTCCATATTTAGAGGATAGAGGGTCGTTCCTGATGGTGATTGGAAGGTGGTCCTGCCTCTTAGGGAGATACCCTAGCTGAAAAATGACACCAATACTTAATGTACAAATCAGTGTGAATTTCAGCTTGTCTCCTTCTGTATAAATACTCAACTAACACTTCCCTGCACTTCTTTGGTGCAAACTGATAGACACACAGCCATGTTCAACACTTGGTAGCAACTCACATACTGAGTACTGAGCCACCAAACTAAACGTTGGAATATTGTAACACCACGGCAAAGCACTTCATGAAAATGTCTTGAAAACAAAAAAAAAAAGTGAAAAAAAGTTAAAGGACCCTTACAGTTACCTGTTCAAGAATATCAATCTAACTTCTTTTTGTAAAAAATGAGTTTTCATTTAGACCACTATTACTGGTTTCCAATATCTGTTAAATATCAGTACAATAATGCACTTCTTGATCAATAAACCTTTTTTAAAAAAAAAGTTCCCTGCTTGTCATAGTCATTATATTTGATTACAATCTAACATCTGTCAGAAAAATATACTTCTGAATTCTTGATAAAAAATGAACAGAGAATCTCTTTGAGGAAGCCAAAATATTAAGGTTGGAAGGAGATGCATTGGAAGGAGCTGCATTATGTCATATATATTCTCTGACTTATATCAATGCATACCTTTCTTTAACTTCTGAAAACCTGCATTCATGAATAGGAGCAATAAAATAACTCTAATTTCATATTTTTGAGTTTTGTGGCTGTCTGCTGTTCTTGCATCCCGGAAGCATTCCGGAAGTCATTTACGTGCACATACATGCACAGCTTATATTTGGAAACAAAAAGTGATTAGCTGTATTTAAACAAAAACACTCCCAACTTTCATACAAAAAAGAAAAGAAAAATCAACTACCTGTAGCCTGAAGCTAAAAGGGGTCATAGATAATGGATAATCATAGGATTATCTAGCTATTTAGTTACATCAGAGCTTCAAAATGCTCAGACTGTTAAAGTGACAGAAAAGAATTACTCTTTTTAAAAATAAGGATATGCCTTTTCTAACATACAATCTTCTATAAAACAGAGAAGATACATCACATGAAAACTGAAAAACAAATTACATCTGATTTAAAAAATAACAAAAGATGTATTATTTTATTAGTTGCTCGATAAATATGAACCTGATAAATGAAGTGAACATGACAGAAAAACAAATAATCTTCATAAAATCTAACTTTAACTTTAAACAGAAGAACTATAAGTTAAATAGCGCTCAGTTTGGAGTAGATCAAACAGCCGATTAGCCTATTATAAAGTTATCTCTTTTTAATAATTATAATCATAAACATCTTGATGCAAGGTTCTGGCACCCTTTTCATTACTGTTTCCTGCCTAGTGCAGATGGGATATGCTCCATCCCCCATAACCTTGAATTGAGCTTCAGAACTATTATCAATAATGAATTCAGAGTTTGAAAACAATACTTTTTAAGAATATGATTGTACTCAATTAGTTTTGCAAGTAATAAGTACAATGTTTTCGGTAAGATAAAATCAATGTATTTAAAAATATTGTATATATTTACTTTAGTTATGCCTTGATCAATGTACTTAAAATATTGTATTCATCCCTTACAATACTAATTGAATATCCACTCTCTAAAGTAAACATTTAGGGTAAGGATCTACGCTGGTACCTGGAAGGATCTAATCCCTGTTACTTCCAAAAGAGATCATACTCTGCTGGGCCCTTGAGCAAGGCCCTTAACCTGCAATTGCTCCAGGGGGGCCGCATAATGGCTGACCCTGCATTCTGACCACAAGGGGTATGCGAAAACTAAAAATTTCTAATACAAGAAACTATATAAGGGGAAATAAAGAAAAAAAAAACAACTTATCACCTAATTCCAAAAAACATAAACAAAAAACTGTCAGTACTCTAAATAAAATACAAAACTCTCAACTATTGCTGTTGAAAGACTTTCGACAATAGTACAAATATTGAAATGCATTTGTTTGGAACTGTTTAGTATGTTATAAAAAAAATGTTTGTGGTTTGTGTAGAAATTACTGTACACAAAAAAACCTGAAATCAAACTGAAAAATGCTAACTACATCTATTATTAGTGGCTTCTTTTTGAGTTAATTTTCTCCTTATTACCCACCTCTATTAGTACGAAAAAAAGAAAACGTTATTTGTTTAAAGCAATTGACATTTTGTCATACAGCACTTTTCAAATGTATTTCCTCTGCATTTACAGATTGCGTTAATGCTCAAGTCCCATTAAAACAAACAAGTTACTAAAGTGTTGACACCTGATCCAGATAACTAGAGTAAACTTCTGACAACTCTATTGAGCTTTGCTCTACATAAAGTCAAGTGTGCATTTATAATTTAATGTAAACCAACAGATACGTATCTGAGTACTACTGAATAACATATTTTCTGACTATGCATTTCCTATTCAAATCGCAGAAATTAATGCCATAGCTAAAGTAATTCAATATTTTTAGTAGAGGCAACAATAGCTAAATCCTTATCTCTCAATTATTAAAGAAAATCTTGAGACAAGACTATTGCCAAGAGGTTTTTTTCAAGTCCTGCAAGACGAGACTATTGCCAAGAGATTTTTTCAAGTCCCACCCTCCTCTCAACCATTTTCAACCATGCCAACGGTCCTCTCACCTCTCCTTCATGTAAATGCTTTTTGTCAGACACAGTTCTTGCTCTCTCAGCTCTTATAAATTTTTACGTTTTCCTCACTTTAAGTTCCAAATAAAAGAAGACTTATTATGTCCAAATCTTTTTGAAGAATTTCATCCTGAAGGGTTATCAACAGAAGAAATGTGTACACGGGCAATCCTAGCACCGAGAAATGATGAAGTCAAACAAATTAATTAGGAAATTGTCGATCGGTTAAACGGCAAATTGGTTAAATGCGTATAAATAGACTATGCTGAAACAGTTGGTGGTGATGATGCAGAAGATGACAACATCAATTTACAATATCCTGTAGAATGTCTACAACCGTTAACACCGTTGGGCCTTCCACTGGCCAAATTACTGTTGAAAGAAGGATGTATCGTAATGTTATTGCATAATTTATGTCCGAGTGATGGGCTATGCAATAGGACAAGATTAGTTGTATTCAAAATTGGTCAAACAATTCTGACATGTAAAATTTTAACAGGCGACAAGAAAGGTAATTTAGCACATCTTCTGCAGATAACATTAGACACCAAAGGAGATCTTGATATGCCATTTGTTTTAAAATGTTTACAGTTTCCCGTTAGAATAGCTTTTGCTATGACAATTAACAAATCACAGGGACAAACATTCGAAAAAGTCGGTTTATTTATTAGCGAGAAAGAAATGATATTCACTCATAGGCAGTTATACGTTGCATTGTCACGATGTAAGTCCAAACACAGAATCAAAATTCAATGCGATATTGATGAAAAGTTAATTCCAGATATTGTTTTTACTGAAGTTTTACAATAAAAGTGTAAGTTTAAAAAAAATTAGCATGTTAATTTCAAAGCCAAACAGAACGAAAACGTAAAACGCAACGAATACCTCTAACGCAACATGAAACAAAATTTTCTTTCAATTTATTATGTTTTACTATGGTTAATTACTCGCTGCACTGTAATAGTTAGTTCTATTACGCATATGTAACAATTCCCACGAAAATAACAATCTGTTTTAATTATACATCCACCTCCTCATACGCGAACGGCAGATCTGCAAAGTGGCTAGCGCATAGCGCCCGTCCGGGGGTTGGTGAGCGAAGCGAGCAGGGAGCAGAGCCCCCTAGTATTCCGATAGCATTTATTTAATGGTGATATATACTCATTTTCTATTTCCCTGTGCTTCCATTCCCATCACTCTTTTGCCCATATATTTATTTTCACTCCATATCACATGCCCGTGCCACTTCATCCTACTTTCCTGTACCTTTCTTAGGCACCTCTCCAACTTTTGTTGTACCTCTGATTGTCTCATTTCTTATTCTGTCCTTTTTTGTAACTTCACACATCCCTCTCAATATTATCGTTTCTACCACATATAACGTCTTGTCCTGCGCTCCCTTTACTGCCCATGTCACAGCTCCATATGCCAATGTTGGTCTTACCACTGTCTTAAAACCTTACCTTTAATCTTCACCTTAATTCTTCGATCACACAATACTTCTGATACCTTCTTCCAATTGTTCCTTTCACACTGTACTCTATGGGTTATCTCTGCATCTAATTTTCTGTCTTGGGCTACCACTGATCACAGATATTTAAATTTATTCACTCTTTTCAATAGCTCTCCCTGCAGGCTAACTTCTGAATCCTGATCATTTATCCCAGGACTCAATGTATCCATAACTGGACCAAAGAGGTAAGTATTTAAAAAAGATCCCTGGTACAGACCTTCTCTAATTGACATCTTGTTTGAGTCCTTAATCCCTGATACATATCCTGGACAATCCCCACATACTTCTCTGGTATTCTTTTCTCTCTCATGCACCTCCAGACCTCTTGATATCCCAAATTATCATATCAATAAAAGGTGTTCTCACTGTATTATGTATAATATATACAGCATAATATTCCCAAAGATGGTTAATCCAATTATGTATTATTTTAATATGTAAGTATAGACACATATTTACTCTTCCAAAATATGATGGGGCATGAATATTTACTGTTTTAATCAGTTCCTCCATTCATAATTTATATCTGCTTATCCAAATTAAAGTCACAGTGTAGAGCATAGGTTCTTAAACTACAGTTAGGTCCATAAATATATGGACAGAGACAACTTTTTTCTAATTTTGGTTCTGTACATTACCACAATGAATTTTAAATGAAACAACTCTCCCCCTCCAGAGGGGGGCCCCGGTGACCCGCGTCCGGGCGAGGGAAAACGCCGTCCAAATTTTTTGTTCATCATAGAAGGTTTTTTGAACCGCACTTTGTCTCATCCCTCACCTAGTGACCAATTTGCCTTAGGGTGACCCTACCAAGGGGAATAAAGCCTCAGACAACAGAGCTCCTAGGATCATTGGGACACGCAAACCCCTCCACCATGATAAGGTGGCGGTTCGAGGAGGGGCAATCTGATGAAAGATGAAGCAATCTGAACCCAAAAAATACACTATATACCTTGACATATGTGTAATCGATTGAATTACATGCGATGCTGGAAGTCAAATCAAGTCAAGTCAACTTTATTTATAAAGCACTTTACATACAACAGCCGCTGACCAAAGTGCTGTGGTTTCTGTTTTCTGCCAGACACATTTTGACGCGGTGCTCCATGTTCCTGAATATATTGGCAAGGGTCTCGGGGGAAGAGCAGCAATTTCATATTGGATGTTTTCCATCTTCCACAGTAAGAGACTTGTTCCGACAGACTTTTCCTTTGAGCATACCTCAAAGGAAGAAGTCTGGTGGTGTCAGATCAGGCAACTGTCGCGGCCAAAGCCCCTTCGAAATTACCCTGTTGCTGAAGAAGGACTCAATTTCTGCCATGCTCCTTGCCGATGTATGACACGTTGTTCCATCTTGCTGGAAGTAATCTTCCGTTAACTCATGATCATCCAGTTGATTCTGACATCACTTAAATGAATTGATGACACAATAGGTTTGCACCATGAAGATGCACTGCTCAATACTGTACACCACCATCCTGATGAGAAGTTGAGTGACTCAGTGAAGGGGTATGTGCGGTATGCACCCAGAAGTTGCAAACAGAGGTTAAATGTCGCGACAGCTGTCCAGCGCCTACTTCATTCCTCCGATGCAGGGGCATCTCACCTTGTTTGAAGCTCCAGATACTTAGAAGCACATTTCGAGTGAATCTCTCTATATATATGTGTGCAATTGTGCAAGTTCTCCCACTTAAAAAGATGAGAGAGGCCTGTAATTTTCATCATAGGTATACCTCAACTATGAGAGACAAAATGAGAAAAAAAATCCAGAAAATCACATTGTCTGATTTTTGAAGAATTTATTTGCAAATTATGGTGGAAAAAAAGTATTTGGTCAATAACAAAAGTTCATCTCAATACTTTGTTATATACCCTTTGTTGGCAATGACAGAGGTCAAACGTTTTCTGTAAGTCTTCACAAGGTTTTCACACACTATTACTGGTATTTTGGCCCATTCCTCCATGCAGATCTCCTCTAGAGCAGTGATATTTTGGGGCTGTCGCTGGGCAACACAGACTTTCAACTCCCTCCAAAGATTTTCTATGGGGTTGAGATCTGGAGACTGGCTAGGCCACTCCAGGACCTTGAAATGCTTCGTACGAAGCCACTCCTTCGTTACCCGGGCGGTGTGTTTGGGATCATTGTCATGCTGAAAGACCCAGCCACGTTTCATCTTCAATGCCCTTGCTGATGGAAGGAGGTTTTCACTCAAAATCTGACGATACATGGCCCCATTCATTCTTTCCTTTACACGGATCAGTCGTCCTGGTCCCTTTGCAGAAAAACAGCCCCAAAGCATGATGTTTCCACCCCCATGCTTTACAGTAGGTATGGTGTTCTTTGGATGCAACTCAGCATTCTTTCTCCTCCAAACATGACGAGTAGAGTTTTTTTCATCTGACCATATGACATTCTCCCAATCCTCTTCTGGATCATCCAAATGCTCTCTAGCAAACTTCAGAAGGGCCTGCACATGTACTGGCTTAAGCAGGGGGACACGTCTGGCACTGCAGGATTTGAGTCCCTGGCGGCGTAGTGTGTTACTGATGGTAGCCTTTGTTACTTTGGTCTCAGCTCTCTGCAGGTCATTCACTAGGTCCCCCCGTGTGGTTCTGGGATTTTTGCTCACCGTTCTTGTGATCATTTTGACCCCACGGGGTGAGTTCTTGCGTGGAGCCCCAGACCGAGTGAGATTATCAGTGGTCTTGTATGTCTTCCATTTTCTAATAATTGCTCCCACAGTTGATTTCTTCACACCAAGCTGCTTACCTATTGCAGATTCAGTCTTCCCAGCCTGGTGCAGGTCTACAATTTTGTTTCTGGTGTCCTTTGACAGCTCTTTGGTCTTGGCCATAGTGGAGTTTGGAGTGTGACTGTTTGAGGTTGTGGACAGGTGTCTTTTATATTGATAACGAGTTCAAACAGGTGCCATTAATACAGGTAACAAGTGGAGGACAGAGGAGCCTCTTACAGAAGACGTTACAGGTCTGTGAGAGCCAGAAATCTTGCTTGTTTGTAGGTGACCAAATACTTATTTTCCACCATAATTTGCAAATAAATTCTTTAAAAATCAGACAATGTGATTTTCTGGATTTTTTTTCTCATTTTGTCTCTCATAGTTGAGGTATACCTATGATGAAAATTACAGGCCTCTCTCATCTTTTTAAGTGGGAGAACTTGCACAATTGGTGGCTGACTAAATACTTTTTTGCCCCACTATATATATATATATATATATATATATATATATATATATATATATATATATATATATATATATATATATATATATATATATATATATATATATATATATGGATGTCAATATGTTCTTCCTTGAAATTCTAAAACAGCCACAAAGATTTTTGCCACTGGGGGGAGGCACACTCAATTTTATGGAAGACTTACCATGGTTCTGTCTGCACTCTCTTCACATAAATGCTAAACAGAGGCCAGAGACAAACCACACAAAAAAACTTCCTCTTTCTTTATTTTCCTTGTTTAATACAAACACACTCAGTCTCTATGGGGGCATTTAGGGACTGTACCTTAGAATGTAGGGCTATGTTATGGTCTAAATTTGCTTTGAAATATTTTCTGACTTTATTTCTAGCTTTGGTTTCTCTATTTAGACTTTTTTGATATACAGAATTCATTTTGTCATTTATTTTTATGTAAGAAAATTACTTAATACAGTTCAATATTCTCACATTTTATTATGCCACCATATTTGTTATTATATGAACACCACCATTTTGTGTCCATTGCCCTGATAATGCCCTGATGTGGCTACAGTGTGCACAGATGCCTGGAACTGCATGGTGTGTGATGTTATTAAGGTCAGTGTTGTGTACTTCCTTGTTATCTGAGATTGCAAATAAAACGTATTTTTTTTTAGTCTGTGTTTTGCTTCAATATTGACCATAAATAACAGATTGTTGTTTGTTTTCTCCTGAATGTGAGTTTAGATTAATCTTTTGGTTCTTGGTGAAAGATATGACTGATTGATGGGTTAGATTTCTGGCTTTGATAAATGACTTGTCTCTACTCCTGGTTCTTCTTATAATATCCTTTTGCCTCTTACTACCTGGCATAATTAATGTGGAGACACCACTGTTAAATTTACAGATACCAATGTGGGGAGTGAATTAAGGAATGTTTTAGTTTGTTTTGTTCATCAGTGAAAATGGCCCATTAGGACTCAATGTCCCCCACCTCCCTCAGGATGTGGTCGAAGTTCTGCCGGAGGTGGGAGTTGAAGCTACTTCTGACAGGGGACTCTGCCAGATGTTCCCAGCAGACCCTCACAACACGTTTGGGCCTACCAGGCCTGACCGGCATCCTCCCCCACCATCGAAGCCCACTCACTACCAGGTGGTGATCAGTTGACAGCTCTGTCCCTCTCTTCACCTGAGTGTCCAAGACATGTGGCCGCAGGTCTGACGACACGACCACAAAGTCGATCTTCGAACTGAGGCCTAGGTTGCCCTGGTGCCAAGTGCACATATGAACACCCCTATGTTTGAACATGGTGTTCATTATGGACAATCCGTGACGAGCACAGAAGTCCAATAACAAAACGGGTTCAGATGGGGGGGGGGGGATATTCCTCCCAATCACGCCCTTCCAGGTCTCACTGTCATTGCCCACGTGAGCATTGAAGTCTCCCAGCAGCTAGCACCTCCTCCAGGGACTCCAAAAAGGGTGGGTACTCCAAACTGCTGTTTGGCGCATACGTACAAACAACAGTTAGGACCCGTCCCCCCACCCGAACTGCCACCTTATCGTGGTGGAGGGGTTTGCGTGTCCCAATGATCCTAGGAGCTCTGTTGTCCGGGGCTTTATGCCCCTGGTAGGGCCACCCAAGGCAAACTGGTCCTAGGTGAGGGATGAGACAAAAAGCGGTTCAATAAACCTCCAATGATGAATCAAACCTTTGGACAACGTTTTCCCTTGCCCGGATGCGGGTCACCGGGGCCCCCCTCTGGAGCCAGGCCTGGAGGTGGGGCTCGATGGCAAGCACCTGGTGGCCGGGCCTGCACCCATGGGGCTCAGCCGGGCACAGCCCGAAGAGGTAACATGGGTCCCCTTCCCATGGGCTCACCACCTATGGGAGGGGCCAAGGAGGTCAGGTGCAGTGTGAGTTGGGTGGTGGCCGAAGGCGGGGACCTTGGCGGTCTGATCCTCGGCTACAGAAACTGGCTCTTGGGACGTGGAATGTGTTCCTTATTCAAAGTGATATTTGACTGAAATAGAATAAATTCATCATTAGTAGCATTCAACAAGCTTAGAACAGGTATATAACTGTTTTGGTTAAACTTGTAATTTGTGACTTTAGTCCACATAACTGTGTAACGGCCGACCCCTTTTACCCAGCCGGCAGCTACACCTCCAAGACCAGTGGCCTGGATAATTAACTGAGAAATAATCTAACTATCAAGCCGTACTTCTTACCATTTGAACTTTTCCCCACAATCGACGGTGAAAAATATAAGTACACAAACAGGATGTAAAATTAAACAGATTATATGTATTAAATGAAATGAAATATAAAAATAGAAACATATAAATACTACAAATATCCCTCCACCCCAGCAATAACAAAACACCACCAAACATATATAAATATATACAACAAAAACCCTCCCTTGTCCCTGTAACAAATAAACACACAACACGAAAACGACAATGACTGATAAACTGAAAATGAATGAGTACGTGAGTCCGGTAATAAAGAAAATGTCCTGAAAGCGGATGACTGAATTAGTGATAGAGTTGTTTGATTCTCCCCGGAAAAAAAATGGAACAGCCTCACCGTGAATCCTCGTGTATGTGGTGGATGATTAAGTCCTACCCCGGGGTATCTCGTGGTGAGGTCCTTGAAATAAATCCGGCAGATGGAAAACAAACTGGATGGATAAGCGCAATATGGAAAACAGGTACAGGTTGCTCGTGGTCGTAATGTTGAAACAAAATCTCCTTCTCTCCTCTCCCTTTCCTTCTCCTCCTGATGGCTTATATAGTCCTGTGACGGCTGGGATTGATTGATTGAAAACAGGTGTTTTCCAGGTTGGCGGCTGTGGTCTCCTTCCATCATCCGTCCCCCTTTTTACGGGGACGGCATAAACTGATGCACAAACAGTAAACGGGACAATGAAACGAGACGCACTCAGAACTGACATTTCACACTATGTGGCCCCGCTACATTCCCCCCCCCCAACCTTGGACAAGGGAGGGCCGAAGTACGGCTTGAGATTGGCCACATGGATAGTGTCTATCTTGGAGTCAGTGCCGATACCCCTTTGAAACTGGAAATTAACGGGACCTGTTTGAGAAATGATTTTGGCCGGACCTAACCATTTAGGCGCTAGCTTGGCGGAGAACCTTTTGCTGGCATCCGAGAGATGGTGAGCTCTAATCCAGACCAAATCACCCGGCTGAAAGTGCGCTTCCTTACGCCGGGCATTATATAACTTGGCATGTCTGGATGTCGAACTCACCAACCTCTGTTGGATTCTCCGCCGTAATTCCTCAATTTTGAATAAGTTATTGTAAGTGGTGGTTTCTGGATTAGGGGCTCTGGGAAGGAGTCGGTCAAGCGGGCCCTTTAGCTGTCTGCCCAGCGCAACCAAAGCAGGTGTCTCACCTGTGGCCTCATGCACAGCGGTGTTCAGGGCAAACCGGAGCTCGGGGAGCCATTTATCCCAGTCCTGATGGCGTTCACCCACATAGGAGGCGATCATGTTCTTCAGGGTCCGGTTCACTCGCTCCGTCATGTTAGCCTGGGGATGGTAAGCTGTTGTCAGGTTTTTTTTCACTCCCCAGTCTGTATAAAGTTCATCTAAGAGAGAGCTCGTGAACTGCGGACCCCGGTCTGAGATGATGTTCTTCGGCACCCCCCCAGCGGGTGAAGATTTCGTTCTTCAGGGTGGAGCAGATCTTATTAGTTTTTGCGTCTGTTAATGCAAACAGCTCCACCCACTTAGAAAAATAATCAATCACCACCATCAGGACGGTCTTCCTTGAGCTGGTAACAGGAAAAGGCCCCATCAGGTCGACTCCCAAAGTCTCCCCCGGTCCATCCGCGATTGTCGATTGCAGAAATCCTGCCGGTTTACCAGGTGGGTTTTTGAGCTGCTGGCAGGTGATGCACTTCTTCACGTGGTGGCAAACGTCTTTCCGGACAGACGGCCACCACGCAACCCCCAGGATCTTTAATAAAGTCTTTGTCCTTCCAAGGTGACCGCCTAAAGGACTGTCGTGATAGTTATTTAAAAAGTCGGGGATGAGCCCTTCCGGGACGACTAGTTGGTGTTGCAGACCCCCAAGGGAGGATGGAGTGGTCCTGTACAGAACCCCCTGGAGGTCTACGAAGTGTACCCGGTCGGTACGCTGCTGTTCCAGTCCCTCCCTGATGCTCTGGCAGAATGGACTGGTGGCTTGTGCTTGAGCCAGGTCTTCCAGGCTTCTTGGCAGAGGGAGGATCATTTTCTTTGCCTCTGCCAAACACACCATCCCCGGTGGCTCCGACACCCTGGACAGAGCATCAGGCACAATATTGCCACAGCCCTTCCGATAGGTCACCTTGAAAGTGAAGTTCTGGAGGCGTAACACCCACCTGGTTAGACGGGAGGAGGTCTTCGGGTGATTAAATACCCAGGTCAGAGCGTGATGGTCGGTGTACACTTCAAATTCAACCCCCTCCAGATAGTGTCTCCATTTTTCCACAGCCCACACGACAGCCAAACACTCTTTTTCAGCTGTCGAATAATTGAGCTCGGCGCCGTGCAAGGCTCGAGAGGCGTAAGCGATGACGTGTTCAGCCTGGTGGATTTTCTGAGTGAGCACGGCGCCAAGCCCCAGGTTGCTGGCATCTGTTTGTACCTGGAAAGTGAGCTGTGGATCTGGCTGGGCCAGAACGGGCGGCTCTTGAAGGTGGCTCTTTAGTTGCTCGACCGCGTCCTGGCACTCTGCTGTCCACTCCCACGGGACATCTTTTTTTCTTAGTTTGTTCAAGGGAGCCGCTATATCAGCCATCCGGGGAATGAACTTGTGATACCACCCCACTAACCCCAAGGAAACGTTGCAAAGATTTCAAATCCGTGGGCGTGGGGTAGTCTCGGATGGCTAAGGTCTTCTCGGGGTCTACAGCGACCCCCTCAGATGAAAGAATGTGCCCGAGGAAGCGTATGTGGGGTTGAATGAAGGTACACTTCTTCGTGTTCAGCGTAAGGTGCGCTTGATGTAATCGTTGGAAGATGGTGTCGAGGTCCTGGAGATGTTGTTTAATAGAAGGGGAGTAAATAATGATGTCATCGATGTAAACAAAGCAGATCTTGCCTATCAACCCCCTCAGGACTTGCTCCATGAGCCGCTGGAAGGTGGCCCCAGCATTTTTAAGCCCAAAAGGCATGACTGTGAACTGGAACAAACCTTCAGGGGTGATGACTGCCGTCTTCTTCCTACTCCCCTCGTCCATCGGCACCTGCCAATAGCCACTGCGGAGGTCTAGTGTGCTGAAAACTGCAGCTCCATGCAGCGACTCCAGAATCTCATGAACCAGGGGCATGGGATATGCGTCCAGGCTCGTCTTCCCGTTAACCCCCCTGTAGTCCACGCAGAAACGATAGGTGTCATCCGTCTTCTTTACGAGGACCACAGGGGACGCCCAGGAGGAGGAAGA
The DNA here is from genome assembly GCF_900747795.2 of Erpetoichthys calabaricus. Taxonomy (NCBI): domain Eukaryota; kingdom Metazoa; phylum Chordata; class Cladistia; order Polypteriformes; family Polypteridae; genus Erpetoichthys; species Erpetoichthys calabaricus. Next base: position 59,616,249 of record NC_041406.2, on the reverse strand, counting down.
TGGTTCGATTATTCCCTCGGCGAGCATTTGATCAAGATGTTCTTTAATTATGGCCTTTTTTAGTGGAGAAACGCGGTAGGCTCGGTGCCTTATTGGAACTTCGTCCGAGGTGTGGATCACGTGGGTAACTCCACGGGCGACTCCTAATTTCTCAGTCCACACCTCGGCCCACTTCTTCAGCACCCGGCCTTACCTCTTCGGGCTGTTCCTCCACAGGGGCTGCCGCCGAGGTGCTTACGTCACTCCTCACTGCCGCGTAGAAGCCAATGAATTCCGAGCCCAGATCTTCTTTGGATTTATGAATGAAGTCGCATACCCCTTCCCCTGGCACCGTATACCCCCTGGGACTGAGATGGATGGTCATCCTCATGGTGGTTAAAGAGTCCAGCCCAAGGAGTAACGGGACGGACAGGTGCCGGTCATCCAGGACATATGTATCCATCTCCCAGGTGGTGGAAAGTACACTGTACCTCAAGGGGACTTTGCCCAGGGCCCTGTGTTCACTCCCATCTGCCAATACAAATCGGACAGACGGGGAAGATGTTAAGTTGTCTGTCGGTCGGCTAATCTTCTTCCACATACCTGAGCGGATTAAGGTGTGATGGCTCCCTGTATCCACCACCACATCTACCTGCCACCCCCGCAGCTTCACTGGGACGATCAGGAGGGACGTACTCGCTTGCATGATGGCGAGATCGGCTTCCGACCGGCAAGGTTTGGCTCGCTGGGGTTTTAGGGGCTGGGTTTCTCGTGTACTGGCTTGTACCTTGTTCCAGTACGTTTTTGAGTTTCCCCAGTCCCGTTCCACTTGTGAGCCCACCTTCACCAGGTCTTCCACCGACCCCACAACCCCCCTGAGACCCCCAGCTAACCGCGGGTTACAGGCATTAAGAATGCGGTGGACCACCTCTTCTTCAGACATAGCCGGCCGCCACTTCAAACACAAAGCCCGATATTCATAGGCGAAGTCCCGGATGGATTGCGAAGGCAGTTGCACCATGGATCGCAGCTTGTCCTCCAGTTCAGATTCATAGTCTTGCGGAAGAAAAGCCGCGAGGAAAGATCGTCGAAAGGATCCCCAGTCTTTAATGTTCTTCTTGGCCGTCAGCCACCAGCTACGCACCGGCCCCGAGAGGGATGCCCCTATCACCCCCATAAGCTCTTCTGGGGTTAAAGGGTTAACAGCCAGGTACGCCTCCCCTTCTTCCACAAAGTTGAGGACATCATCGATGTTATAAGGGGCCCCCAACTTGGGAAAGGAAAGGCGCACCCCAGGAACAGAGGGCCGATTGATGTATTCACCCCCCCCCACTAGACCTGTACGGCGTTGAATGACAGGGTGACTGACGTAACGTCTGGAGACTCCTTCGGACCTCCCCCTGAAGAGTTTCTTGCCAGCGTTGATCCCGCCTCTGGAGGCACAACACGATTTCCCGCCCCAGGAGTTGAACTTGCTCACTAAGATATTCTTTTACTTCCTCCTGGGAGCTGCTGATGCGAGCCTGCAAGGCATCTTCGCGCCCAAGTCTCATAATCTGAAGGTCCTGAGTTCGGTCCTCAGAGAGGGCACCACTTTATGTAACGGCCGACCCCTTTTACCCAGCCGGCAGCTACACCTCCAAGACCAGTGGCCTGGATAATTAACTGAGAAATAATCTAATTATCAAGCCGTACTTCTTACCATTTGAACTTTTCCCCACAATCGACGGTGAAAAATATAAGTACACAAACAGGATGTAAAATTAAACAGATTATATGTATTAAATGAAATGAAATATAAAAATAGAAACATATAAATACTACAAATATCCCTCCACCCCAGCAATAACAAAACACCACCAAACATATATAAATATATACAACAAAAACCCTCCCTTGTCCCTGTAACAAATAAACACACAACACGAAAACGACAATGACTGATAAACTGAAAATGAATGAGAATGTGAGTCCGGTAATAAAGAAAATGTCCTGAAAGCGGATGACTGAATTAGTGATAGAGTTGTTTGATTCTCCCCGGAAAAAAAATGGAACAGCCTCACCGTGAATCCTCGTGTATGTGGTGGATGATTAAGTCCTACCCCGGGGTATCTCGTGGTGAGGTCCTTGAAATAAATCCGGCAGATGGAAAACAAACTGGATGGATAAGCGCAATATGGAAAACAGGTACAGGTTGCTCGTGGTCGTAATGTTGAAACAAAATCTCCTTCTCTCCTCTCCCTTTCCTTCTCCTCCTGATGGCTTATATAGTCCTGTGACGGCTGGGATTGATTGATTGAAAACAGGTGTTTTCCAGGTTGGCGGCTGTGGTCTCCTTCCATCATCCGTCCCCCTTTTTACGGGGACGGCATAAACTGATGCACAAACAGTAAACGGGACAATGAAACGAGACGCACTCAGAACTGACATTTAACACTATGTGGCCCCGCTACAACTGAAAAAGAAGTTAAACAAGATTCTCTGTTAAAACTGTAACACTTTTGCTTAAACCACTCTCTTCTGTCTTTGGTAACTCTGAAGGAAAATGACACTTTTTCGAATTCTTTGCAAGTGAAGATATAAAAGTGACAGCACAAACAGAAATATAAGTCATAAAATATAAGAATATAATTCAAATAAATACTTTATTCTATTTGCTCTTGTTTTTTACATATACAGTATTTATGCTATACATTTTCATAAGTAATTTGTGTTAGGCATCAATCAGATGGTCTTTGTCAAAAAGAATAAGAGCAGCAATATTACCTATTGGAGGCAAAGCTTTTCTCCCATGTACCCTCCCATGAATGCCATTTTTCGGATTGTAATGTATAGTTTAAGTATGTCTATAGATACTGTATCTGAGGCAGCATTAAAATCCATATACCACTGAATGTGGTCCTGAGGTTCATCCTGAAATTCTACATGATTTTTCTTGTATGTCTGTGAGATAATTTACAGGAACATCTGGATAGGTTCAGCATATTCTTAATTATTTTCTGTAGAACACCTGCTTGAAGTACATGGTTTGAAGAATCCCAAAATGTTTTGTCATGGGTTTACTTCTCCATTCCAGGCTAATGACTGATAATATTATGGCACAGTCTATAATTATATTTGTATATATGGTTAGCATTAAAACAAAATCTTACCAAGATTAGGACCATTGGGTACAATAATGTCATACTTGAATTTGCAATCACGTCTATTACTTCTTGTTTTTCTTGAAGATCTGTATTACCAATCTGTTTTGAAGAAAAAAATGTGTAAGAGGAATAGTATTTAAACTGCAATGATTAAATTGATGAAGTTATTATTATTTCATAATTATCTTCAATATGATCAATTTGGATTATGCAGACCTCATTTCTTCTGAACATAATTGAGTTTACATATTTAAAAAACTAGGTGAAAATCACAATACTTAATAGAATTCCTTGCATATTTCTACATCACAGGCACTAGCTGATTAAACTACTCAGTGTCACTCAATACGCAGACAAAACCAGATAGTATTTGGTTTGCAGTCCACTTTCATAGTTACTCATCCTGACACTAGTTACCAATTCTTGTCCTCAGCTGTGTTCAGCATTCTCTTCTCAGATAATAAAACATCATAAAATGTCCAATTATATACTAAAAAGCTTGCCAGTATGATGATATGTTAGACAACCCATCTCTGGTCACCATGTCATTTCTGGAATGTTAATAGCCACTGTTCTCATCTACTGTCATTGCTAGAATGTGGTAAACAAAGTTAAGACCAAGTCCTAATTAAAACATTTTTTCTGTCTTAGTTTATTAAGTTTTATATAATTTTTAATTTCACTTTTTATTGTCAGAATTATTTTTACTTTGGAAATATATGCATATATATAAGAATAAAATGCTGTAATTCTTTTACATAGCGAGATGTTATTAATTCTGTAACAAATCCTTCCAAACTTCTGTGTTTTGCAAACACATGTACACATTTAATGTTTTATATTTATGTGTGTTTTAAGACTGACTATCCTTTCTTTTCTTAGATATAATGGTAAAAATTATACATCTTCCAACCTGTTCTTTAAATGACAGTCTTTGCAAGATTGAGTAGTTTCAGCAAAAATGTTATGGTTCAGAACTCTATGAGAATATGAAGTCTGTGCAGGGTTCATTTTGAATCAATATAATTATTTGTGATAGCATTGTAAAAAGTAAATTATATCTTTAGCCCATCAGCCAACTATCCATCATTTAGTTTTTAGAAAAAGCAAGGTATTATGGCCCCTGCAGAATTAAATATAAAACAATTTTATATCTTTTGATAATAGATAGATAGATAGATAGATAGATAGATAGATAGATAGATAGATAGATAGATAGATAGATAGATACTTTATTAATCCCAAGGGGAAATTCACAATAATAATAACAACATACTGCAGAAATCTAGCCTGAAATATTTGTAAATAAATATTTTGTTAATTGTATTTCAGTTTATTACAATCAGATAGTTCTTTGCTTAGGAATAGGAATGGGCTTAATGATTTCAGGCGACATCCTAATCATAAGTAACCAATGAATGTTTTAAATGAATCCATGGTTTAATTAACTATTATGGATATATTCCATAATACCAGTAACATGTTCCTATTGTTGTCACGGGTTCAAAAGTTTGAAAGCGCACATATAAACAGTACAGCATTTTCAAATGTGCCTTACCTGCAAAATGGACTATTAAGTAAACCTACTGTAATTATCTTAATAAACCAGACCTAATTCATACTAAACTCTTTAACTGTAGATGGTTGAGCTATAGTTGGGGCTCAGCCAGTGTTCTGAGAAGGGAAAACAGCATCTGTGGTTCACCACTCTAAACATGTACTGAGCCATGTTTTCCTTCCTGGTCAAAACTGTCACCCTTTTTGTGTCACCCATCTTGTGACATTTTGACTTCCCACTACAATACACTTCTAAATACCACTCTGGGTAACCTCTGTAAATGCAGTAACATTGTGCACATATTAACAAAAGTAGGTCTATAAAAGACAGGATCTTTTAACTACAGGCTATTAGTAAATCTCACATTTAAACGGGTCCCCATTGTATCACTTTATTTTTGACGATATCTATCATACTTCCATTTTCTTTGAAAATAATGTGTGGTAGAATAGTTGAGGTAGTGATGATTTTGTTGTTTTTTTCGTATGTTGTACATAATTAGAGCCATTTTGAGCTATGTTATGTGTTATTGCAAGAAAAAGCAGTAGTAGTAGTAGTAGTAGTAGTAGTAGTAGTAGTAGTAGTAGTAGTAGTATTGTCATGTGCACAGGACCCAGTGAAATTTGAGAGGCAGAAAGCGAACATGCAGTCAGTATTAAGTGAAATGTTGCTGAGAGCTCCTTTTATTTGTTTTTTTCCACACTGTCAAACAACAGACATTTTATTAGCCTACTGATACTGAGTAAAACAGATCAGGACAACATTCTCATACATCAGAGGTCAATGACCTGGGGGCAAAACATTTTCAGAGCAAGTATTTTTACACTGGGCTGTGCCCTGTTTTCACACTTCATATAATTTAACAAGATGCACACCCTCATTCACTCTAGGATATTCTAACCGATTTACTCACATCACTCACACACATACACACACTTTAAGTCAGTTAAAAGCATACTTCTATCTACGGAAGATATAGAATTATCTAGGATATGTCTGAACCGAATTCATTCTGGCGTTATTATTCCAAACAATTAAACTCAATTATTTAAATTCATATTATTTTTTAACTGAAAATCCACAGTGGGGTAAAGTGTTTTAGTGGTGTATTAAGATTAATCTATCTTGACATTTTCTGTTACTAGGGAGCTTCACCCCCTGCTCGCTTTGCTCACCAACCCCCCCGGTCTGCGCTACGTGCCAGCCACTTCACGTCTCTGTCGCTTGCGTATGTGGATTTCACTTTCACCAAACAACAAATCTTTTAATTCTCGCGGATACGCCTCTTCATTGGGAAGAAACACTACTTTTCCCTGATGGCAACATGAATTAGATTATCTACAAGTCTCCGACTTAAAGTTTAAATCCGAACAATATATTCAATCTCTTTTCACTGCTTTGTTATTTCACCGAGTAATAATTTCCACTTGTTTGCGCTATTGCGATCTTTACTATAATTTTTTTGAGAATTTTAGTACTTTCGTTATCTCTAACTTACTATTCATGTTTATTGCGACAACGTTTTTGCATTTTTTACGATGTTCTAGTTTGTCATCTACTCTTTGTCTTTTATTTCCAGCCCCGGGCATGGTTAAATCTCTTGGCACAAAGTCTCGTCTTGCGGGACGTGAAAGTGTCTCTGTGAAAAAATCACGTCTTGTCCTAGGCTAAAAAGTCTCGTCTCGTCCCAGGATTTTTTTATTATAATAGAAAGATATCCAAGATTGATTACGCTTTGGATTAGATAAATTTTACCTTTTGTAGGGGTTCTCAGTTTCAGTCCTGGAATACCACTGTGGCTGCAGGTTTTTATTTCAACTTATTTCACTAATTAATTTTTCTAATAGATCAATGAGCTATACTTTTTCCTTCTCTTCCTTTGTATTCAGAAAAATGTGCTACTGTGATATTTACATATGAAAGAAATGTTCAAATTTGTATTTATTGCCATAAGTTTAAATTCTTAACATTCTTCTACCTTATTTTTATTTCACCTTTGTCTGATGAATACGCTCCTTTAATTGTATTTACATATGTACTTTATTAGTGACAAGGAGTACACACTCAGGTGCAAATGACAAAGCAAAAGGACAGCGTCTACTTCTGTGTTATATTCATTTGTGTGCTAATTAGTAAGATAAGGCTTCAACATGACCTCAACATTAATAATAAGTAAAACATTAAAAAGAAAAAAGTAAAATAAATAAATAAATTCACCTCAGAATAATGTAAAAATGTTTATTACATTCCAATCAAAATTTACAAAACCCATTTTGTAACTTTGGGATTGACATAAAAAGGCAGAAACTGGGAAACAGCTTTCACAATGAAGGTAGAAATTCAGTTAAAAGCAAAAGATCTGTCTCATCTAAAGTGAAATAGTTGCTATCATGAAAGAGCACTGGTCATGCACAATAAAGCCTTCACTGATGTCAAGATAGTAAAATAAATGTGTTATAAGCATTTTTCTGGATGTTGCTAGTGATAAATTGATGGATAAAGTTTTTGAATCTGTGAAACAAGTACATCTGTCGGCTGAAATTGCTACATGCCATGTTCTTATCTCAGCATAGAACATCCAAAGATACATGTGGTCAATCAGATTGGTTGTATACATTCCTAGCCATTGATGAGCCATCAGAAAGCACAAATGTGGCACAACTGCATTTATGGCTGACATTTTAATGGAGCAGAATTCAGAGTTGAACAGTAGACACATGTGGGCAGAAGTTTGACAGTACCTGAGCACCATTTTTTTCTCTAAGTGCCCCTTTTGTTCTGTTTAAGATTGATAAAGCGAACATGAAGTGAATTATTTAATTACCCCTTGTTAACTATAAGGTGTGAACTATGAAATCAAAGTAAGAAACCTGGAATGAATTATTTACTTTCATTCTGAATTCTTGCATGCATTGTTTAACATTAATTTATTACCTGCCATTTTCAGACTGTTGGTAGGATATTGTCAATTTCTGATTTTCCAAGAAAATCATTCACCTTAAACTTTATCCTGCCCACACAAAAATGTATAGTGAGCACACAAAATATTTTCATGTGCATGTTAAACTATCTCCTGAGCCCAATATGTTGTCTCATCAACATGAGAAATAAGATTTTTAGTTTTTTTTAACTCACGCACTTCACAGGCTGCTTGAATACAAGGATGTCCACTGAAAAGAAAGCACAATCTGTTGTTTGTAAAAATAAAAAGACCCTTCTATTAACATTCATACAGGTACACAGAAAATCTTTTAAGCATGAAAAAATCTCTTCTGAGTTTTAAATTGTTAAGGAAACCAGTTTTCTAAATTTTGTTAAAAAATGTGAAATTGTGTGCCTTTGACCATTATTCCTGTCTGATGACAGAGACTAACTTTGTTAGATGTATTGCAGGACAATAGAAACCTGATGATATCAGATCAATCCTCTGCAAGTGCTATATTTTACAGGAGCTTGATGTACATAGATTTCATATAATTTAAATATGACTAAAAAACTGATTTGTAGTATAGCTTGTAGTCACAGAAAAGCACAGGCTGACTTTCTAAAAATAAAAAAGCAGATCATCAAGGTATAAACATAATGTATATTTAGAAAAAAAAAACTGATGTTGACCTCTGCCCATTCAATGCATGTACAGTATCTCTAGTATAAAGTGAAACTGACTTTTGCATTCTTTTTTGTCAAAGCTCCTTTTTCCCCCCAGTACAGTTTGGCACTGAGGTACACCTCTTTTACTAACATGTAGCTGCCATCAGTGGCCTTGAGCAAATGACAGCAAAATCTAAAATCTGTTCCAGATAATGTTGGGTCAAGGACACTTTTGTTTCAAGTATTTGGTCATTTTGGAATAATCAGTTATACTTATACCACATTCAGAGTAACATTAACAAGTCAAGTTCAAGTCAAGTTGGGGAGTATGCACTGGTACAGTGCATTGCCGCACCCACTACACAACGAAACAACACAGGATCCTGGTTGGCAACCCCCCAGGCAGACACGTGGTCCAGTCCCACCCTCCAGAAATGACCCCCTATCTGCCGCAACCAGGTGTTTCGTGAGCGACCCCTTGGCCTGGTCCAGCCACTCGGGTCCCCAACAATGAGGATTTTACGAGCTGGATCACCCTCTGGGAAACGCGCCACATGGCCGTAGTGCCGTAACTGACGCTCCCTCACAACGCAGGTAATGTGCCTCATTCAGGACTCTGTGAGCAACCGCTCATTCGACACAAAGTCAAACCAACGGTACCCAAGGAATTTCCGAAGAGACACAGTACCAAAGGAGTCCAGTCTTCGTCTCAGGTCACTGGATAGCATCCATGTCTCACAACCATATAGTAATACAGGAAGCACCAGGAGTCTAAAGACTTGGACCTTAGTCCTTTTGCATAGATATCGGGAGCACCACATACCCCTTTTCAGCGACCTCATGACCCCCCATGCTCTCCCAATCCGTCTACTGACTTCATAGGAAGAGTCACCAGAGACATGAATGTCACTGCCAAGGTAAGTAAACCTCTCGACAAGGTCGACACTCTATCCGCAAACAGACACACTGCTGAAGGCTGTGCCCAAGAGGTCATTAAAGGCCTGGATCTTGGTTTTTATTCAGGACACTCGGAAGCCCAGACACTCAGACTCCTTGCTTAGTCTCTTGAGTGCTACGATCAGAGCCTCCATGGACTCCGCAAAGATCACAGCATCATCAGCAAAGTCAAGATCCGTGAATCTTTCTTCACCAACAGATGCCCCACAGCCGCTGGACCCCATGGCCTTGCCCAACACCTAGTCCATACAAGCATTGAACAGAGTAGGAGCAAGAACACACCCCTGATGAACCCCAGAATCAACTGGGAAAAACACAGAGGTTCTGCCTCCACTCTGCACAGCACTCACAGTACCAGTGTATAGACCAGCCATGATATTCAGCAACCTCGAGGGGATTCCGCAAACCCTAAGGATGTCTCACAGGGCAGTTCGATATACTGAGTCGAAAATCGACAAAAGCTGCAAAGAAACTTTGCCGATATTCGCATTTGCGCTCCATGAGAACCCACAGTGCCAGGATGCGGTCGATGGTAGACTTCTTAGACTTCAACATTAACAGAGACAAATAATTTGGTGAAAACTACTACAGAGAAGTAACTAAGTCAATGTTTACTGCCAAATTATTTATTCTATCTCAATGAACTATATTACTCAGCTCCAATAATACAACCAGCTATTAATGGTGTAGATTCTATCAGTACATCTTTTCAATCAGCCTTGAGCAAAATGATGGAATATACTTCAGACAGAAGGATAGTCAATGGAATGGCTCACCAATACACATAGCACAAACTCAATCAAATAACAGTCACCAAGGCATATAATCTTTACATTCGGTCCTTATGATCTGATACAATTCCATTTTTGAACATTTTCTTTAACAGACTTAGTTTAACAATTATCTTTCAAATTTATTGTAAATTCATTCATATTAAAAGAATGTTTCATGCCAGGAAATTGAAAGGGTCTGGTCCATCTGTAATCTGTTGTTTAGGCATAGTGAAAGATAAATAATTGTTCAGCATTCTCTCTTCAAGCTCTGCTCACTTCATTCCTTTGCATCTTCAGGAGATTTATAAACTCCAGTGACTGTTTAATTTTTTTGGAATAAAACACTCTTTGCATGCTTTGTTAATTAAACTACTGACAGATATAAATTACTTATGCACTTTTTTTTTTTTTTTAAAGAAAGGTAAGTATATGTTTTCCAGACTCACATTAACTATTGTGAAATAGTGTGTGTTTCCCTGACATCTGTTTTTTTTTTTTTTTTTTTCTGCAAAACCATTGCAGGAAAACTATATCCACCTAGGGAATCACCTCCTATAGTGCCATTAATAATATAAAGACTCAGGGAGAGATTCGGAACATGGCCTCTTTTCTCTACATTATCAAAGCCCTTCAGTAACTATGATAAATGAATGAATGCATATTTTGCTTAAATAACTTTATGCTAAAGCACTTTAATGACTTACAAAACAAATCCCAACAGTGTAGAGTATTAAAGTTTAGCTTAAATAGCAAAGAAAACAGTTTTTGCTTGATATAATGTGTGTATCTTTTTCAGTAAATGAAGAGGTAAAGTTGCATTCCTAAATGTATGTACAGTATAAGATCCTTCGAACACAGCCTTTTTGCAAAATAAGAAAAAACTGCAATTTTCTTTTTTGTAATGCACAAAGTCTACAAACCTCTTCTTGTCAATTTAAGTTTACATTTATTCAATCAATAATTAATGACCATCATGATAATGACCAGGATGAAGTATAAATATCTGTCATGCACAATATTAAGTGTAACGTTTCTTCCATCTTTCAGTAACTGCTCTTGTGAGACAATTTCACCAATACAAACATTAATATTTTCTGGTGTTTTTGACTGTGGTAATTCCTAAAATGGGCAAATGTCTGTCCTTAATACACATTTAGAAACAGAAATTATTGGAAATAACTATATCTTCTTTTCAGTGCAAAGGAAACAAGCCAGTAGAAAAGTAAATTAAGAACTTTAAAAAAAATAACAAACCAGAAACAATAATATGGAGAGGCTAGTCGGTGACGGAATTACAGAAGGTGAAATCAGTTCTTACTGTGTATAGTACAGCATTTCTCAACCTTTAAGTATTTGGGACTCGAGTTTTCATAACAGTTTTAATCACTCCCCCCTAACGTCTTTTTGAAACCCTAAAAAAATGTATTCCTATATTTTTTGCTGCAGATACACCGCTACAAGTTTAAAATTTCCCTACAAATAGCGAAATTACACCACATATGGCAACATTCGCGCCCACTTTTTTTTGAGAACCGCTGGTATAGTATGTGAATAATTTCAAGTAATTTTAAAATACACAGATAAAATAGAAACACCCCACTGTCGTCCTTTCTACATCAATTTAGCCCTGTGAGAAAAAGGGAAAAGAGAGAAGTATCAAGACAGCTAAATGAGAGAATAGAATAGAAAGCCTTTATTGTCATTATATCAGTACAATTGAATTATACTGCAACCCAATCAAAGAGCCAGAAACTAAAGAACTATGGGAAATGGTGAAAGGAATAATAGATTTCTATACCACTGTGCAATGGCAACTCAGCTCCCAACCAACCTGGCAACAGATGACAACCTCCTGATATTAGAACAGAAAAGCCCATTAATCTAACACATAAGACACAGAGATTTCCAACAGGAACATTTAAAACATAAAAAGAAAACCACGGGATTTCCAGCAAGGGGCAGTGCCAAGTTAACAGCTATTGTGCCCAAATGGAAAAGCCTACTGTACACAGAATTGAGAGGAAGAGCACAGATGGGCTAGGAGGAGAAAGCTGCATGATTAGAATGCAATCACCAGAAGGAAAATTGAGAAAATTACCACAATAAGGAGACAAGGGACAGTTCCAAAATATACGGAGAAAAGTCCCAGGGGAACAAAAAAAGAAAAAGTGTCAGTAGCCATAATGTTTATGGAGTATACAATATAGTTTATGGAACCATTTAAACTGAACATATTGGCTTATGCAATGCAGCATAGAACCCAGCCACAGGGCATGCACAAACCAGTGTGTTTCATCGTGCCAGTCCCAAGTCCGGATAAATGGGGAAGGTTACGTCGGGACGGGCATCCGGTGTAAAATTTTGCCAAATCAATATGCGGACAACAATACAAATTTCCATATTGGATCGGTCGAGCCCCGAGTTAACAACAACCGCCATCAGTACTGTTAGTCAACAGGGTGCTGGTGGAAATTGGGCTACTGTTGGCCGAAAAAGAAGAAGAAGGAGAAGAAGAGGGGGGAGATGTGTCCGGAGGCAGGAGGAGAGGAGGAAAGTAAAGAGAGTGGAACTGAGGGTAGGAACTTTGAATGTTGGCAGTATGACTGGTAAGTGGAGAGAGTTAACAGATATGATGGAGAGAAGGAAGGTTGATATATTGTGTGTGCAAGAGACTAAATGGAAGGGGAGTAAGGCCAGGTGGATTGGAGGTGGATTCAAATTGTTCTATCATGGTGTGGATGGGAGGAGAAATGGGGTAGGAGTTATTCTGAAGAAACAGTATGTCAAGAGTGTTTTGGAGGTGAAAAGTGTGTCAGGCAGAGTAATGATTATGAACCTGGAAATTGCAGGTGTGATGCTGAATGTTGTTAGTGCATATGCACCGCAAGTTGGGTGTGCAATGGGTGAGAAAGAAGATTTTTGGAGTGAGTTGGATGAAGTGATGAACAGTGTATCCAAGGGACAGAAAGTGGTGATTGGAGCGGATTTCAATGGGCATGTTGGTGAAGGGAACAGTGGAGACGAGGAGGTGATGGGTAGGTATGGTGTCAAGGAGAGGAATGAAGAAAGTCAGAGGATAGTGGATTTTGCCAAAAGGATGGACATGGCTGTGGTGAATACGTATTTTAAGAAGAAGGAGGAACATAGGGTTACGTACAAGAGTGGAGGAAGATGCACACAGGTAGATTACATCCTATGCAGAAGAGTTGATCTGAAGGAGATTGCATACTGCAAAGTGGTGGCAGGGGAAAGTGTAGTTAAGCAGCATAGGATGGTGGTCTGTAGGATGACGGTGGAGATCCAGAAGAGGAAGACAGTGAGGGCAGAGCCAAGGATCAAATGGTGGAAGTTGAAAAAGGAAGACTGTAAGGTTGAGTTTAGGGAGGAGGTGAGACAGGCACTGGGTGGCAGTGAAGAGTTACCAGACAGCTGGGAAACTACAGCAGATGTAGTAAGGGTGACAGCAAGAAGGGTGCTTGGTGTGACATCTGGAAAGAGGAAGGAGGAAAAGGAAACCTGGTGGTGGAATGAGGAAATACAGGAGAGTATACAGAGGAGGAGGATGGCAAAGAAGAAGTGGGATAGTCAGAGAGATAACAGAAAGTAGACAAGAGTACAAGGAGATAAGGCACAAGGTGAAGAGAGAGGTGGCGAAGGCTAAATAAAAGGCGTATAATGAGTTGTATGAGAGGTTGGACACTAAGGAGGGAGAAAAGGACCTGTACCGATTGGCTAGACAGAGGGACCAAGCTGGGAAAGATGTGCAGCAGGTTAGGGTGATAAAGGATAAAGATGGAAACGTACTCACAAGCGAGGAGAGTGTGTTGAGCAGATGGAAAGAGTACTTTGAGAGGCTGATGAATGAAGAGAACGAGAGAGAGAAGACGTAGGATGATGTGGATATAGTGAATCGGGAAGTGCAACGGATTAGCAAGGAGAAAGTAAGGACAGCTATGAAGAGGATGAAAAACGGAAAGGCCATTGGTCCAGATGACATACCTATGGAAGCATGGAGGTGTTTAGGAGAGATGGCAGTGGAGTTTTTAAGCATTGTTTAATGGAATATTGGAAAGTGAGAGGAAGAAGTGTACTGGTGCCGATATTTAAGAATAAAGGGGATGTGCAGGACTGCAGTAACTACAGGGGAATAAAGTTGATGAGCCACAGCATGAAGTTATGGGAAAGAGCAGTGGAAGCTAGGTTAAGAAGTGAGGTGATGATTAATGAGCAGTAGTTTGGTTTCATGCCAAGAAAGAGCACCACAGATGCAATGTTTGCTCTGAGGATGTTGATGGAGAAGTTTAGAGAAGGCCAGAAGGAGTTTTTGTAGACCTGGAGAAAGCATATGACAGGGTGCTTCGAGAGGAGCTGTGGTATTATGAGGAAGTCAGGAGTGGTAGAGAAGTACATAAGAGTTGTACAGGATATGTATGAGGGAAGTGTGACAGTGGCGAGGTCTGCGGTAGGAGTGACGGATGCATTCAAGTTGGAGGTGGGATTACATCAGGGTTCGGCTCTGAGCACTTTCTTATTTGCAATGGTGATGGACAGGGTGACAGACGAGATTAGACAGGAGTCCCCGTGGACTATGATGTTTGCTGATGACATTGCGATCTGTAGCGATAGTAGGGAGCAGGTTGAGGAGACCCTGCAGAGGTGGAGATATGCTCTAGAGAGGAGAGGAATGAAGGTCAGTAGGAACAAGACAGAATACATTTGTGTAAATGAGAGGGAGGTCAGTGGAATGGTGAGGATGCAGGGAGTAGAGTTGGCGAAGGTGGATGAGTTTAAATACTTGGGATCAACAGTACAGAGTAATGGGGATTGTGGAAGACAGGTGAAAAAGAGAGTGCAGGCAGGATGGAATGGGTGGAGAAGAGTGTCAGGAGTAATTTGTGATAAGACGGGTATCATCAGCAAGAGTGAAAGGGAAGACCTATAGGACGGTAGTGAGACCAGCTATGTTATATGGTTTGAAGATGGTTGCACTGACCAGAAAGCAGGAGACAGAGCTGGAGGTAGCACAGTTAAAGATGCTAAGATTTGCACTGGGTGTGACAAGGACGGATAGGATTAGAAATAAGTACATTAGAGGGTCAGCTCAAGTTGGATGGTTGGGAGACAAAGTCAGAGAGGCGAGATTGCGTTGGTTTGGACATGTGCAGAGGAGAGATGTTGGGTATATTGGAGAAGGATGCTAAGGATAGAGCTGCCAGGGAAGAGGAAAAGAGGAAGGCCTAAGCGAAGGTTTATGGATGTGGTGAGAGAGGACATGCAGGATGATGGGTGTAACAGAACAAGATGCAGAGGACAGAAATATATGGAAGAAGATGATCGGCTGTGGCAACCCCTAACGGGAGCAGCCGAAAGAAGAAGATGCAATATGGCATAGACTGGAGACTGGCTTCACATGCAGATACAGGAAATAAAAGAGATAAAAAAGATTGAGGGAAAGATAAGGGGAAGATAACAGAACTCTTAATGTTTTAACGACTGACCCGTGTCAGAGATAAAAGAAGAAAGAAAAGGTAACACAGAACCTAGACCTCAGCAACAATCCTCCAAATGTCAAAAACATCTCCAAGCATTCTGATGCCTGGTTGAGTCCATGAGAGAAAGGAGGAGATAGTGTTGGCTGCTACACAACCATACTAGTAGACACATATAGACCAAACACTGTGCGAAGACACAAAGCTGGCAAATGCCATCGATGTTGTTTGGCTGCTTCAGATATTCAAATTTTGTTGCTCTATTCTATAGTAACTTAATTGTTTGGTATCAATAAAATTATTGTAGATACATCCATACTTTAAATAAACATGCACATCAAAATAAAAGAAAAGCCATTTAATGAAAAATGTCATATAATATTTAAACTGCACAAAATAAGTTTAAGAACTAAATTATTATGTAGCTGTTCCAGAAACACATTTCCAGGAAAACTATTTTGAAATTGTTTCGGGAAAAACCAAAGTATTTTGGTGACAGTGATCTTTGGTCTGCACTGTAAATTAGCTGAAAATTGCTCTAGTAACTCTCAAGGACTATTTCAACTTTGACTGCAATAATAGGTAAACTCTGAAACAATTGAACAAACAGATTTAAATATACAAAAACGAAAGCCCAAACAAATACATTTTCATGTAAATAGTCATGCATATGCTTTACATGCACAGTATCTTCTTCATCTGTATTCTCATTAAATTCCAAGTTTGCCAGGAGTTAAGACTAACTTGTCAAAAATAAGGGCAAAATGAAAACCCATCTTGATACCAGCAAATTGCATTGTACATTTTTGACTTAATGATTTTATACTTACTATAATAATATTGTAACTTTCTTGGGATGACACATGTGGAATACATAATTTCTTTTTTCCATATTCTGCTGATATAACTTCTACATCCTACAAAAAAAAAAAAATACATATATAGTGGAATCTCAGGTGTTTAAATATACATCAAAGATCATGAACAATTTGCTTTCTTTGGAATACCTACTATCATTAAAAATACAGTAAAAGATACACACAAAAAGGCTTGGGAAGGTGTGGTAAGGTTCTTGCACTATAGCACATTAAACTCCAGTAATGGTGCCTGGGTTGCACAGTATACCAGTACTGGAAAAGTACCAAAAAGCCTATATTTTAAAATGGTACGGTACCAGCATTTTGAGGTTTAGGGTATTGGAAGTAAACATCAGCTTTCCTCTTAATTGCCCCCCACCCCTGATACTCTGTGGTGTATAGGTAGAAAAATGTTAATTCTGTAGACTTCACAAAACAAAATCACAGTCTTTGACACATTCAAAATTGAAACTTCACAGTGGGAACTGCCCTCCCTTATTACATCAACAAGATTCGGATTTGGAGTTATCCGTTATTTGCTTCTAAACTGTTTGGTACCAGCACTTAATTCTGTAAGCCAGTACTGATTAACAAGTTTTAATACCATATAAAATCATTACATAAATTGCTAATATCAAAATAGCTTGGGGAATTTAATCAGAACAGACATTACGATATGACAGCAAAACAATCAGGTAACTGCATATTTCATATACGTTTTAAAACTGTATTGCTTGAACATCAAAAACATTCCAGCCTACTATTGGCTGTAATAAGACTGATAACCTAGGAGCACAGTGGTGTCTGCAAAGTGATCTGAAACCTTAATTTTAAGGAAACTATTAAAACTGAACATTCAAAGGGCCTAAAATACTCTTTTCACAAAACAAATCCAAAGAGGTTAAAATACTGACAGAGCTGTTAATGCATTCATAGAGAATTACTGTGAATTGTTCAAAGCAGCCAATCTGTGCAGTACCTAGCAATTTACATATTAAAGCTATTTAGCCATTAAAAGGGATGACAGTTATTATCAAGTTTCATTGCAAGGCCTTCTTCATTAGATGGATGGATTTGAGAAAACCACCATTTTTTTTTCAGCCATTGTTACCAGTAGCCACTGGATAAGGATAGATTTACTTGAAACACAATACTTTCCCACAGAACCTCCACTCTTTTTGCACATTCAAAATGTTTTTTCTCCTACCTTACCAGATGCTACAGTATTTTTTCCTCTGAAATACTGCTAATATATTTTGTTTCTGGTGTTATCAGTGGTATAGTCAAAGCTCAAGAGGCAAATTAACATTTAAAAATGACCAAAGTAAACAAGTAATTACAAAAAACAAAAACATCACAAGTTGATAAGTTTTTATCAAATCTACCATATTGATATTTCCAGTACTAACAGGAATCAGTTATATCAAGCATTAATTGTCATTTAAAAAGTAAGTCAGTGATTACTTGAACGAGCTTACATTATTCTAAAAGAAATACACTTATTACACTTATATATAGAACTGAATAAGCAACTGATAGAACTACAAAGGTATTGTCAGTGGAATAGGAGTACCTGTAAAGTGCAGTACTTCAAAGATGCAACGCATACAAAAGACTGGCTAAGTGAAAATATACAGTCCGAGCAAGGACACCAGGTATGGCAGCAGACACCATTCCAGCTAGGTACATTGTTACCTTTTTAATCTTTTGTTCCTCAACATGTGTTTACAGCACATTCCCATGACTGAAACTAGAAGTGTTTTTCATCTTTTTAACATGAAAATACAAAATGCCAACGACATTTAATTGCTTCACCAATCAACACCTACCGATACTGTCTTCTCCTTTGGCCTGTGGAGGTCTATCAAATACAGAAGGTCTAGTGGATGTACCCCAAAAGTAGTATTACTTTTTATATAAAGAGCAATTTTAACTTTGCAAGAGCAGTGCACATGTTTAACATATAATATCTTATAATTACAACTTTTATTATAGATAGAGTACAGACAGGTTAAGTAAAGCTGATGTCACATTACACAACTTCTAGCTGGAGGAGATGGCAAACTTGAATACTACATTTGCTGATATTGTAACCTGAGTATGTCAATTTACATGACTAACAATTGCAAGGTATGTCAAAATACACAACTGTGTGATGACTTCCAGCACAGTTTCACATTTTCAAACAGTCTCAAGCTCGTACTTTTTTCTGACAGGGAATATCATGCTGCCTGTCAGAGCTGGTGGGCATCCAAAGGGTTGAAAGTTATGGTGAGTTCAGCTGCACTCTCAACATCTTCTTTTTCTTTTTTCCATTTTATTATGGTACATACAACATGAGAGATTAGAGAGACAAAACAACTGCATTGCTTATTTCTTGCCGCCGTATTATATGGATTGTACTTGCAGGTAAGTGCTTGTGGGTTGTCATTTCTCATGCGTACAGAGCTGCCCTTATGACTTATTACCAAATTAAACCTGTTTGCTTTTGTCAAGGCCAGTTGCAGACTAGCTGTGCTGTGCCACCGGGTATATCATACTAATGACTGAAAAGTCACAAGAGGGTATAATGACAGCCCCTGATTAACTAAGATTATGTAATGAAGTCTACAACTGAAAATCACTGGAAAAGTCATGAAATCTGACATGGCCTTAACTTTTTTAACGAATTAGTGGTGGTATTTGAACCAGAAGCTGTATTGTTTAAGGTACTATGTCTTAACCTTAACCTTCTACTGCCTGCAAAACAATCTAAAAAGAATCAAAGATGAAAACTGCCAAATGCAGATATTGAAAAATCAGACTCAAAAAGACGTAAAGCTAATACATTAATTTCTGTCAAAAGAACTTTCATACTGTAACCTTAACCCTAACTTAAGTTAGAAAAATATGTCATTTATTAAGCTGTTTATTCCTTTAACTCATTTAATTAAGCAGAAGGTCCCAGGAGAAACATTTCTTTACAAATTCCCACTGTCATAATACAATGTTAAAATATATTTAATTTAAATCAGAAATATTTGAGCAAGATGTGTAAATCAGTGGATAAGCATAATCTCAAAACTGTTCAGATGGTATTATTTAAGAAAGGTTAAGAGTGAATCCATGTAAAGTGTTTACTCCTTTGGAGATTTAAGGCTTAGACAATGTTATAATTTTCTTTTTGAAAGGCTAGTAATTTTATTTCCATGTAAATAGAAATTTGGTGATGGGGTCAAATATTTGCTATCGAGTTAAACTCAACTTCTGATTCTATGATGTTCAAAACTTCAAGAACAGTGCGTTGTATATTGGTGTCAGTATATGTATCTGTGCATGTTGCTGGAAGTCTATGTACAATGATAACTTCCCAAAAAATTGAATTATTTTTTATAAACAAGTTGCATTATGTATGCCTTGTTACATATTGCATGCTGGCTGATGAAGAGAAAAAAATGAACACACAAATACACACACAGACACCACAATAGCTCTGTAAAGGCCAATGGACACGGAGGTATTAAGCCACCACGTACCAATCTGTCTATGCAGCTTGTTTACTTTATTTGACACAATGTGTTTAGTTTCAAACTAAATATTATTTAAGATGTTCATGACAATTCCATGTTCATTTTACTCTACATTTCTGTTCACAATAAATAAACGTTATTGTACTTGATTCTCTATTACTGCATAGTACAATCAATTTTTAGTAATGTCCTATTGTATCAAGTGAAATTTACTTGGAAGAACTGTATGGACCACTCCATACTTATTCTTTGGGTTATTTCAGTGTGTTATATATAACAGTGTGCAGCACATTGCTAGATTATCCAAACATAATAATGAGAATTGACTTACAATTAGTGGGTGGCATGGTGCAGCAGTGGTAGCGCTGCTGCCTCGCAGTAAGGAGACCTGGGTTCGCTTCCTGGGTCCTTCCTACGTGGAGTTTGCATGTTCTCCCCGTGTCTGCATGGGTTTTCTCCAGGTGCTCATGTTAGGTGCATTGGCGATCCTAAATTGTCCCTAGTGTATGCTTGATGTGTAGGTGTGTATGTGTGCCCTACGGTTGTCTGGCACCCTGCCTGGGATTTGTTCAAAGCCTTGCGTCCTGTGCTGGTTGGGATTGGCTCCAGCAGACCCCCGTGACCCTGTATTAGGATATAGCGGGTTGGAAAATGACTGACTGACTGACTTATAACTACCTAAACACTGGAAAGAGAGGATTTAAAAAAATTATTGTACTACCAATATACCCATATATTGGTGACAAGAGGAAAACTGTTGAATCCTTGGTACTGTATATATTTTTTTTCTAAATGGGGAAAAAAAGATTAGATTTTGTTTCTTAGTATATCCTGAATGAGGCGAAAAATTAACTTTTCAATATAAAAAGTGAATGTGAGAAAGTAATAAAACTGTCTATGTATGGTCCAGTTTAGCTTGTTTATTATTGTTCATCTGACATGTGCAAAATAATCTCATTTTAGTACCTTTTTCATATATTCACAGATGTGTATGCTTTATGTATACATTTACCTTATATTCTTTCATTCCTACCTGTCTTTTGTTAATTATTTTAATATTATACTCATTCCAATTATGATATACTACATTTTACCCATTATTGAAAAAGTATGTTTCTTACAGTATGTATTTTCCTTGCTGGTTATTATATTCCAATATACCATGAGGTTTCTGGATGTGTACATATTAATTTAATAATAACACTGTCTAGGACTTACTCTTATACTGTACTCTTACTCTTATAGTCATACTCTTAAATCTGCATTATCTTAAGAACCTTGTCTAACCTTCCACTTCTTACTTTCAAATTATTGATGTGTACACATTTTCTGTATCTGGCCCTACCTGTTCCAAAAAACCTATAAACCTAATCCCCTCTAATTTACACATAAATTTCATTCATGTG
The DNA here is from genome assembly GCF_900747795.2 of Erpetoichthys calabaricus. Classification (NCBI taxonomy): domain Eukaryota; kingdom Metazoa; phylum Chordata; class Cladistia; order Polypteriformes; family Polypteridae; genus Erpetoichthys; species Erpetoichthys calabaricus. Next base: position 59,594,984 of record NC_041406.2, on the reverse strand, counting down.
TTTAACCTTTGGATCTCCTTAATTCTACCTGGATTAGTGAGTGGCACAAGTAAATCTTCAGAAAAGACCACCTTGTCAGCTCTGCCCCTGAGGTTTTCACTAAGCTCTTTAAATGTGGTTTTACAGAACTGACAGCCTACCTTTACCTATGTCATTTGCTCCAGTACATGTAATGGAAGCTGGTTCCTCTCAGCTCTGCGCAGCAGCCTATTCAGATGTCAAATCCAACAATAAATGAGTTTTCCACAACCAAAACTTCTTTCTTTCTGGGTCTCTTCCATCCTACCTATAGTCTCAGAGACATCAGCATTTACTATTGTTCGATATTTCAGTCTTTGATACTGGTGGTCCTAGAAAGAGTGAGCCTCCTGCTCTGCACTTATTTCTGATACTTACATACATATTTTCACCACCGTGGTTTGGAGTCTCTACCAGTGGTACTGTTTCCAAATGTACAGCTTCCCATAAGAACACAAGGGGAGCTCTGATTCCTTGAAACAGCTCAAGCTAGCAATGATCCTCTCAAATTCCTGACATAATAGAGAAGTTGACAACATTCCATATGTTATCTTTTTTAATATTCCTTCCATAAACATCAGGGCAAATTTTGCTAAAAACTTCACGGTTAATGATAATTTTAATAAAAATAAAAAGTTTTTTTTTTTTTTTTTTTACACATATGAAAGTAGCTTCCCTCCATGTGCTTTTATGTACAGATAATTAAACCTTCATAAGCCTCCAGTTTTATTCAAATTACGCCTGAGGACCATTTTGGGACATGATAGGCTATATAGAAAGACCTGTCCATTCTGAGATCTGAGATTCTATATCTGTCCCATGTTAACTTTTCCTACCTGGCAAATCCTCTCATCCCCAGCATCAAAGAAAATTAAAATGCAAAACCCAACAGCTGTCTCTCATTTTGTTTTTGTACATTTTGAGGAAAGCAAAGCAAAGAACTGCTCCCAGCAAAACATATTGTAACCCTTAATCTTCTAATTCACATGCATATAACCTTCACACAGAAAATTCTTTAGCAGAAATTATATGGAAAAGAGGAAGGGCTGTGAAAAAGAAACCATTCGATCAGATCGCATCCTTTTTGGTTGTAGCAGGTGGTATAAAAGAGATGCTTCCTATAATGTCATTATTAATATTTAAAAAATATTTCTGGTTTTATTTCTACAATCTAGTTCAAAGTTTATTGTCATGTGCACAGTAAGGAAACACGTTTCCCTGTACAATTAAGTTCTTTTTTTGCTATCCACACCAAATGCCAAAACCAAAGTATAAAGATAAACATAAATAATAAGTAGCAGATAGATAATAAGTAACAGAGGCAGCATAAAGTATAAAAACAGAATAGAAGTATAAAGTGCAACTGTGCAGGTAGGTGTGTGATGGACAAGTCAAATACAGTTGTGTGAGGTAGATAGAATGAGGTGAACCATGGTTATAAACTCCAGTCAGTTATTTAGGAGTCTAAAGGCCTTGGGAAAGAAAGAGTTCTTTAGCCTGGAAGTCCTGCATTTCATACTTCTATACCTCCTGCCTGAGGGCAGAAGTGTGAACAGTTCGTGTTGGGGGTGGGTGGAGTCCCTGAGGATCGAGGCAGTTCTCCTGCAGACTCTGCAGGCGTTTGCAATCCACAGCAGTAGTATTGCTGTACCACACAGTGATGCAACTGGTCAAGATGCTCTCAACAATGCAGCTGTAAAAGTTACAGAAGGTCTTAGTTGACATACCAAACTTTCTCAGCCTCCTCAGAAAGTACAGCCACTGCTGGGCACTCTTGACCAGCTGTGTGGTGTTAAGTGTCCAAGTGAGGTCCTCACTGATGTAGACACCCAGGTATTTAATGCTGCTCACTCTCTCCACTTCAAGCCCTTGGATGAACAGTGGCCGGTGAGATCTCCTCTCCTTCATCTTGTCTGTGTTGAGGGTGAGGTTGTTGTCTTCACACCATGACGCCAGACTGTCCACCTCCCTCCTGTAGGCCACCTCATCCCCACCAGTGATGTGTCCTATCACTGTGGTGTCGTCTGCGAACTGTAGGATGATGTTATCTTTGTGGGAGGTGACACAGTCATGAGTGAACAGGGTGTAGAGGATGGGGCTGTGTTTGTGATAATGGTGGCTGAAGTCCTATTACCAATCTTGACAGACTGGGGCCTGCCAGTCAGAAAGTCTAGGAGCCAGTCACAGAGGGTGGAGTGCAGGCCAAATGTATACAGATTATGGGCGAGTTTATGGGGAATAACCATGTTAAAGGCGGAGCTGTAGTCAACAAATAGCATCCTGATATAGGAGTCTTTGTTCTCCAGATGGGAGAGGGAATAATGTAGTGTGGCAGCGATGGCATCTGAGGTGGACCTGTTGAGCCGGTAGGCATACTGTAGGGGGTCCAGAGTGTCCGGTATGCTGCTCTGAATGTGGGCCAGCACTACTCTCTCAAAACACTTCATGATGATTGGAGTGAGTGCTACTGGCCTGTAATCATTCAGGCAGGTGGGTGGGCTTTTTTTAGCAAGGGGGACGATGATTGTAGTCTTAAAGCAGGATGGAACGATGCTCTGACTGAGGGAAAGGTTGAAGATGGAACAGAGAACATCAGCCAGCTCGTTGGCACATGCTCTGAGAGCCTGCCAGGGATGTTGTCTGGTCCAGCTGCCTTACAGGGGTTGAACTTCCTTAGTGCTTTGTGTACCTAACATGAAGTAACCATTGGGGGAGGGGAGGGGAGTTGCGTGGTCCAGGTGTGTGTGTGCCTCCACTCTGTGCTGTTTCTGGATGTCTCAAATCGGGTGCAGAAAGTGTTGTGATCATCCGGCAGACTGTCTGTGGAGCTGATTGTGCTGGTGGTGGTCCTGTAGTCTGTGATGTGCTGTAGGCCCTGCCACATACTTCCAGAGTCAGCAGTAGAATAGAAGCCCTCCAGCTTCTCTCTGTACTGCCTCTTCGCTGTTGTGATGGCTTTTCTTAGATAGATAGATAGATAGATAGATAGATAGATAGATAGATAGATAGATAGATAGATAGATAGATAGATAGATAGATAGATAGATAGATAGATAGATAGATAGATAGATAGATAGATAGATAGATAGATAGATAGATAGATAGATAGATAGATAGATAGATAGATAGTCTGTACTTTATAGCTTTGTACTTCGTCTTAGTGCCTGATCTAAATGCAAGAGAGTGAGCACGCAGCATGTGGCGTACCTGACTGTTTATCCAGGGCTTCTGGTTGGGGAACTTCCTGACTGGTGTTGTGGGCATGATGTTGTCAATACAGGTGCTAATGTACTCAGTCACATACTCAGCATAGTCCTGTATGCTGATAGAAGAGTCCTCCAGAGTGGCTGAAACCCTAAACACATCCCAATTTGTCTGAGCAAAACAGTCCTGCAGGGTGCTCTCAGTCTCTGGGGTCCAAAGTTTAACTTGCTTAATGATAGGGTTTGTTTGTTTCAGCCTTTGTCTGTAGGCTGGGTAAAGGAACAATGAGATGTGGTCCGATTGTCCACAGTGGGGCGGTGTGCAGCCCTGTATGCACCATGTATGTTGCTGTAAACATGATCCAGTGTGTTCTTCTCAAGGGTGAGAATGTTCATGTGTTGGTGGTATTTAGTAAGTACAGTCCATAAATTGCACTGTTTAAATTCGCCAGCTGCAATAAAAACAGCATCGGGATGAGCCATCTCTAAGGCGCTGATGACGTCATGGAGTTTGCAGAGCGCTGCCGTAGAGTTAGCTCGTGGGGGGATGTAAACAGCGGCCAAAAACACAGCATTGAATTCTACCAATTCCCTTTTTAACCAGATTAATTCAGCTTAGAGTCTTGAAAAGTTAAAACCTAACAAGGCATTAACTAGGAGTAATGAATCACAAGTTCCTCCATTTATTTGTAAAATAACTTTTCCGCATAACAGACACAGACTTGCAGCTCAGTCTGCTTTTAATACTACTGGTTTCTGTTTTTATTTTACTTTTTAACTGTTGATGACAATGGTCATAATTAAACAACTGCAAAACCTGAATGAAAAGGGATACATTTATAATCCTGGAATATTTACAGCACTTAGCTTTAAATGCAATAAATACACAGTGCTGAACATGGAACTTACAGGTAAGTTTTTGCTTTATGTACAGCATTAAGTGTATGCTTTTCATCTTGCTTTGTCTTTGAACATTTTGAGCAAAGAGCTAAGATGGAACCTAGCCAAGGAGGAAAAGAATTGGGAAAGCAAACAGACTGAAATGATGCCAGGTCAATTTGCATATCCATGATACATATCAACATTTGTAGGCTACTTCTGCAGATTTAGCAGAACATAATTTTTCAAAATGTTTAGTAACTCTTCAACTTAACCAGTTTGTCAGAAAAAGTTAAGAACCCTCTGTCACACATGAGCGCTTAGGAGGCAGGCCACAAGCCGTAAGGTGAGTGAATCCTCACGAGATAAACGGTATCGAGCATTAATGCCTCCCTCCTTCTTTCACCAGACTTACAGAAGAAAAATAATGAAATTCCTTACTTACCACCTTCATTTCATTTCATATCTACAAAAGGGCATTCTAGCCAAGGCATCACTTCCGCTTCCGACTCCCACAAGATGACGACACTTCCGGTCCCAGCATGATAATGTCACTTCCAGTCCTAGCATGATGGCACCACTTCCGTTCTCAGCCTGATGATGTCACTCACTTCCGCCTTTCTGTTATGATGAAATTTCCATCCATACTTCCTTCCGGTCGCCATTTTATATAAAAACCACCACCTTACTTGCTATCTGTTGTCAAATGTTTCTTATTTAATCCAACTTTTTTACATTTTTTTGCGCTAGTCCACTGGACATTATATGGGGCAATTGCCTAACTCTTTGCAAGTTTGTCGAGTCTCTTCATTTTTACCACACATCACTAACATCGACTGATCTAATACTGCCATTTTTATGTCTGACAGTGAAGGATATATGAATGCTGGGCAGGATGGGTAGTATGGTATAACCATTGCTACCTGTTCCAGGCAACAAAGCAATTTCCGAAACCAAATTCAAACTAAATATTTAAAAAATATTACTTGAAAATTTTCTCCACATCACAAGAACAATAGATACATAAAATATGTAACAAAGTATTGTAGTAGATAATGCTTGACATTTTAAAAGAATTAGCTGAATAGAGATAGACAAGGTAATTTAGGTAGAATAGCCTGTTTGTCAGTCTATGCTGTGCACTTTTTATAAAAAGTGCAAGTCTGCTAGATTTAGTTAGGTGAATGTTAGGAGAATTATGGATCTCCAAATAGAATATGATCCTTACATTTCATAAATCATTACATCCCTGAAGGAGTACTTACACAATCCATGGCTGGATACAGGAATATTATTAAACACCTCTCTGATACCTGAAACAAAGCTGGTTATATCAACCACTTTGTATGTTTTACCCAATTGTAATGACCTCCAAGTGTAGATCTATCATGGACTAATAAATGGATCTTTTTTTCTAGTTTTGGAGTTAATTGCTACTTACTGATCAGCTGTCCTAAACACTAGCTTTCTAAACATTAGTCATGGAAATTAAACCAATACCTAGGGGAAAATGTATTTTTTGTGTCACACATTCTTGTTGGAGAATCTCCTTGCTGACTCACTTGAGTTAAGTGTTAACCCACTGGGGCAAGAGGGGACACTGTCATTAACTGTGTTTTTTCCTTCTCCATGTACAGCTCTTAGAAGCTGCCCAGTGAGGGCAATTAGCTTGGCCTTTCCTGCTTTCTCAAAATAAGAAGCCCAAGTGTCTTGAACGAGCCGCCTTTTTTGATATGAGACCCAACTGTTACAGAGCTCCTATTGAGAATTATTTGTTGCGCAATAGTGGCTAACCAGAGCCCTATTTTTAAGTTAAATTGCTGCCCTTTGGGCTCCTGTGATTTCCTGCCAGAAGGCATTTACTTTAAGAGAATTAAAAGGCATGACCCAGTTGGCATCCCAACTATTTTTCAGTTGTTATGGTTCCATTTCTCCTGTATCCAGCCACATATTGGACAGTACAAGCTCATTGATTTTTTTTTTTTTTTATTGTGAACTCCTACATACTGCTCTATTGAAGACAGGCCTAATGATACATCTAGTCACTAAAAGGTGCTGATGGAAATACAGGTAATCTCAGAAAATGACACTCATGCATGGTCAGAAGATAATCAATAGATGACAGAATCGGAGGATGAACATTCTGAAACAAGCAGTAAAGAATACCGAACACTGCAGGCAATCGCTCCCCACAACATGCTGTCTTCTGTATGAATGGCATGAATACACCTGTGTCACTTTTATGAGTGACTCCAATGATTATCATAAACCAAAGGAGAAGCAGCGCTCATCACTTAAGATAAATCTATACAAATGCAGACCATTTCTAGTTGCTTAAAGCTAACATTAATTAAGATGCAGGCAAGCATGGCAAGTGTTTAATGGCCGACTTTGTAATGGCCCAAGGAATTTTCTGACTGCCTGTGATACAGTCTTCCAGTCTTCCATTAATATTATTTCACCAGACATCCAAAATCATTCCTTCATGTAACTGTCATCAGCCAGATTCCTGGGCAGAAGTCAGGAACGTGCACAATACAATATAGACTGCCAAAGCCACCAGTCCATAGAACACATGGGCTGTGATCTTTAATAGTTGCATATGTCCAGGGAACACATGTATCAATGTAGTATTAGGTATACAAGTAACTTCTGCAAAACGCTTCTCCATATTCAAGACTCCTGCTAAAAACACCTCTTCAGATGCATATACTGAGGGCCCTGCTCCTTTTAGGCTCTTTATACTTACATTGTACTGCATACTGAAGTGATTATTGTTTCACTGACAATAATTGTTTGAAGTGTATATTGATATACTCATGAAATATAGATAAACAAACATGATTCTAGACATGTCTTCTACATTTTTTGGCCATGCGCACTGATATGCACTTACAAAATTAACCCTTTTATATGCATTTTATTTGGGAATAAGAAAACTAAAATTATCTGCTATCTATTGTGTATTATATTGCTTTTAAAAAGGAAACACATAATGTAAAGTCATTTAAAAGGTAACTTTTTAAGGTATTTGCTATCTATTGTGTATTATATTGCTTTTAAAAAGGAAACACATAATGTAAAGTCATTTAAAAGGTAACTTTTTAAGGATGAGCAATAATATTGAAAACAAACAGACAATGTATGCACAAAACGAGAAAGGGTTGTAAAAAATGAATCTGGAACTTTCAACAAAAATAAAAAGTGGAAAAAATAGAGTAAATTAATTTTAAGAAGGTAAAAGCTGATAAAAAAAAACTGAATTTCCAAGATACGCTTATCTTTAAAACAGGAAAGAAACTCACTGTTGTTTCTTTTAATTATGTCTGGGCTCAGGGCTAATTAACTTTAAACTGAAGAAAATTATAAACAATGATCATTTTCTTTCTTTAAAAACCGGAAAACATTATGGTTGTTTATTTAAGAAGTATACCACTGGGTATCATTTTTAGTGCAGTGTCTGTATCATGTGAAAATAAGACGACAAAATTATGAGGATATAATCTTTACATACACAGAAAACTCTAACATTTCATAGATTAAATTGGACTGGATTTGAAAAAAAAAAACATTATGCAAAATGATATCAAATGACGATGAAAAGTAGAAAAAATAAGTAATTTATTAGAAACCCATTATTTATTTTATGCACTGTAATGTAATATGGTGTAATACTTATCATTCTGCTTATTATATCTAGCAAAAGACAACATGAACTAAATCTCCATTAGGCCAAAATTCTGGCAACAATTGATCATAATGGAAAATATTTAACAGACTGGTTGCATATGTTCTCTACTACTTCAAAGGAAGAAAGTATATTAGGTAGACTGGAGCCTATCATTGACTTATATTAAATCTTCTACATTGGTGATATTTGTTTTGGTAATACTTTCTAAGAAAATAGAGACAGAGGAATGGTTTCCAAACTGTTTAGATACAGTACATCTTCTTTAGCATATTAATGTCAATTTGCAGTTGACCTTTTAAAGTTTACACACACCATAAATTCAATATTTCAGGTCAATTATATATATCATGTGATAAGGATGTATGTCCAACTTACAGATTGATTACATATGATTATTTCAGCCAAAGCTGAAAAATAAGGAATTCAGAATTTTTTTTTACAGTACTTACTGCCAAAATTGAAAATCTGACAAAACTTTTAACAATACCCAGTGAAACTGAAGCTATAACTGAAACTGACACCTTATTCAAAATTTAGTGATACATTAAATATGTTATTAGTTAAGCACGGCTGAAAACAGTGTTGCATTTTTGACATCATGAAAAAAGTAAGCAGAAGAGATACAACACTTACTTAACAATACTGAAAGTCTTTTGTCAATACTCTAAGTAAGATTATATTTTTTATGGTGGATGTTAGCATAATCAGTAATGTTTTCTTGCTATAAATATATGTTACTTTTATTTTTATTACAACAGATAAATATGCTTTTACTTTGACTTGCATAAATGTCGGGTAACTATTACTAGTATTGCAAAAAAATAAACTGCATTAAGCTGAAGGTACACTAAATGACTTTCAGTCAGTGTAACTGTCCAATTTAGCGACTGCAGTTCCTGGATCTTGTTGCCTTCAATAAGTCAGGTTAAATAACTAGAAAATGAAAAGTATGATGGATTACACCACTTCTCCATGACTTCTCAACATATTTTCTAATTTCAAAGTATTGCAAAATAGTCTCATTTTGACAAGTAATCGACATGCTGCCTGACAACACTGTTGAGTATATGAATGTTCTCCTAATATGGTGAGTTCAGCTGTACTTTCAGGCTGCCCTTTTCTTTCTTCCATTCTGTAAGGTACGACAAACGTGACATATTGGACATAAAAAATTTTCTTCTGTTTTCATGGTATAAAAAAATTCGCCACACAGGTTAGCTACAGAACAGCTGGTTGGCACACTAATAAGCTTGGCCTATGGCACAAAATAACATAGCACTGACACTGAGCTTTGTTAATATTTTTGCAAATCTAAAATGGCCATACACCAGAAATCTAGCATGTTAACAGAAAACATTATAAACTGAATTTTTAACATGCAATTGTTTCCTTAAGAGGCATTAGCTCTCCGGAAATATGCTCTTTTCAATTGCGGTGTTTTAATTAACCTGTATTTAAATAATTATAAATGAAAAAGGTATTATTCCCCCCCCCAGCATGCAATATGATGGTTACAAGATTACATGAGAAGTAAGGATAATTTAGCTCTTTACTGATGGTTTCACGCGGATATCACAAACGGGAAGCTTATGACAGACTCTCAAGCATGTGGTCTGCCATCTTTCGTTTGCCACGCTGAAAGGATTTTCACCGGACGGAAGACATAATCTTCCGCCCGGCAGCTTCAATGTGTTGGCCATAGGTCCATCCTTATATTCTGGTTGCTCCATGTGCAGGCTCCTTCTCTTGGATCCAAACAAGGACAGGAAAGGACTCAAACCCCACCTTCAAAAATACAGGAATAACACAATGCCTACATACAGTTCTCATTCTCCCAACAAGGAAAGAGGAGGGTGTACTGACAGAAGACAGAAATATACTAGTCTGTCTTTAGGCTGACTAGTCAATTCTCCAGTTGTCTTTGGCTCTGTAGTCCTGTGCTTGGCTCGGCAATTCTAAATGAAGATGCTGTGCCCCTGTGTACCATACGTGGTCTGCCTGTATGAATGAGTCCATAACAGTGGGCACAGAGAACAGTGACATTAAAGTTAATAACAAAACATATTATAACAGCAATACAACTCACTTGTATATTCTGTTTGCTCCTGTTCCTAGCAGAAAGTCTTTGCCCATGATCATTGTTACCCAAGCATCACTGTCAGCTACTTATACTGAAAACACATAGGATTGGGCATCACTATATCTATGTGGGGCGGCACGGTGGCGCAGTGGGTAGCGCTGCTGCCTCGCAGTTGGGAGATCTGGGGACCTGGGTTCAATTCCCGGGTCCTCCCTGCATGGAGTTTGCATGTTCTCCCCGTGTCTGCGTGGGTTTCCTCCGGGCGCTCCGGTTTCCTCCCACAGTCCAAAGACATGCAGGTTAGGTGGATTGGCGATTTAAAATTGGCCCTAGTGTGTGCTTGGTGTGTGGGTGTGTTTGTGTGTGTCCTGCGGTGGGTTGGCACCCTGCCCAGGATTGGTTCCTGCCTTGTGCCCTGTGTTGGCTGGGATTGGCTCCAGCAGACCCCCGTGACCCTGTGTTCGGATTCAGCGGGTTGGAGAATGGCTGGCTGGCTATATCTATGTGGTACAATGAACTTTTTACAAACAGTGATTTTTGTCTGGATTTTGAGGTTGGTATTTAGGTTCAGCTCACGTACCTGAAAGTCTTCCATTCTTAGTACATGAAGGTTACATAGCATAAGCACTATCTGAAACTTGGAGCTACCACAGAGGTGTGATACCATTTTTCAAATTGCAGCAAAAATTTACAGCAAGAATTGGCACTGAACAGAAACTTTACACAGAGACCTATACTGTATGTACAATGAAATGCTGAGGTATAAGTAAATCTGAACATTCAATTTCTTTTCACTTACTATGGGCATTAGCTGTCACACCAAACAATGTAGACTAGATAAGATTAACCTGAAAAAAGGAAGTAAGGAAGGGAGAATTAGAGCAGCTTAGTGGAAATAAAAGCTTCACGTATATCTTCAAAGGGCCACCCAAGTTGGCCCAAGTCATTGTGTGGTGTGAAACTAAAGCCATAAACAGAATGACCAAAGTGAAGTATAATCAAAAAGAAATAACAACAATGGTTATAATGAAATACTTTACCATGTGCTGTGTCATTAACATTTTCTTAAGACAATGACCTAACTGTAAAGCTTCTTGATCCACATCTGTAATAACATAGACATTTTGGGAAAGGGTTTCTGGGGAAAAAAAAAAAAGAAAAAAAAAAACAGATTAAAATACTTTTAAGTATAGTTATCATTTTATCTGGTTTCAATCCACTACAAAAAATCAAAACAAAACATTAGGGACAGGCTCTTCATTTGTAGAGCTAAAGCTGGACAAGTACTGTAAATGGCATATTATGCAAATACACAATGTAGATTCTCAATTTCTAATTTATAGGAAAACATTTACAAGTGGGTATCAACTATATATAAAACTTTGTGAGAGGAGGGTGTTTTAAAATCTAAATGATTGTTTTAAACCGTCAAAAGGCACACTGTTATTTTTAACATTTAAAAATCCATTACTACCTCTCAAAATGAAAAATTAATAGTTCATAGAAATAGACAAAAAAAAAAATAAAATGAGAGTAGCAGCCAAAAAAATGAAAGAAACAAATGGTATTTGCTCTTGCTTTCACTGAAGCCCATTTCCATGGTTTAAGATGAATCAATATCTGACTTTTATTTTCTTTTCTTACTATGTTAATCATAATTAGCATTATGTATATGATCATAAACTAAGCAGATTGGGTTGGGAAACAAGACTAAGACCAAATCAAAGACTCAAGTGAATTGTTCTGTATGCTTTCTGAATCTCCTATATATCATTCATACAGTATTTACCTTTCCACTCATAATTGTGCAAGTAAAACATCTAAACTGATTTTATGACAGGAAAATAAATGAAACATGAATGCATAAAAACACTAAAACACATTTCACATCGTTTGGAAATTTTTTCATAATTTTATTGTGTAAATTAAACAGTAATGTTGTCTGAAAATTCTTGTAATTAATTTTAGAATGTTAGCTTTCATCTTCAAATGATTTTATGTTTTAATAAATAACTTAAATAATTTAGAAGACAAAAGTGACCCAAAATATTGTAGTAATACACTGTTTTTATTTCTTAAACTTGGTGCTTTTCCTGTTGGTCACATAATCAAAAAGCACCATTCATGATACTTGGAATGTTTGTGTTTAGAGGGTGTGGACAAAGATCAGAGAGCACATAGAAAAAACATAAAACTCATTTAACTCTGACACACTAAGAGCAAGGTTCAGCTTTAATATATGAAAATAAGAAAAGTAGCATTTTACCTACACCAATTATCTAATAGATAATTTGAAAAGGATAAAACTATTAATTGTTTCTAAAAAATAAATAAGATTAAAACTGCTTATTTATATACAATGACACATAATAAACATAAGGTTTAATGATGTCATTACCTTTTTCTTTTACATCCCAAAGATATGAAGTTAGAATAACTGGCAGATAATACTGACAAAAATTCCATACCTATTTAAACCATACTATAAGTCTTGTTTTAATGATTTTAACAAAAATACACATAAATAAGATATCCTGCTGTGGCACTAGCGAATACTAAAGAAGACAGTTGTAATAATAATAATAATACATTTGATTTATATAGCACCTTTCCCTTGGAGAAAAACTCTATAAATATAGAGTTTTCTCACCAACTCACCATGTTAGTGTGGTCAGAATTCTTTTTTTGGCCTATTTTTTCTAAACCAGCTTTTTGGAAACTTTGTTCCCCTCTTACAGACCTAATAACAAAGTTACCTTATAGGGTGTGCTTTATACAGCAAAGATTAACAATATGTTCAAAAACTTAAAAGAACCCTGTTATTGGTGCCATTTTGTCTGGTTGGTGGCCTTTTAGAAGAGATGGGAAACAGTATTGATACGCACAAAATTCTCCACAGAAAGCAGCTTACAGCTGAGGAATGTAGACAACTAATCATGAAGTAGGGCATCACTCAACTAAGTACTAATTGCTGAAGTGGGAATTTCCAATGGTGGCAGAACATGCCTTGCTGCACTGTATTATTGTACCCCAACAGTCTATAGCTGAACTGGTGCTCCCCGGCTCTTCAATCATACCATTTAAAGATGCTTCTCTAAATTAAAATAATGTCATGGTTTTCTCTTGAGTTCACAATTTCTCAGTATATCGAATCCATTTTATTTTGATTGCAGGAATTCAAGGGATGAAACACAGTCACAATCATTACCACTGATCATATTCTACACGAACTACTGTAGTTTTAAAGGGACAAAGAATGGGAAGGGGGTTCGTTTTTGTTAATTCCAATGAAAATGCTAACATCATCACTAAACACAGAATGTTTTAGGAAGAGGGTTCGTTTTTGTTAATTCCAATGAAAATGCTAACATCATCACTAAACACAGAGTGTTTACTTCTCATATTCACCTCTCCTAACTGTCCAATAAAAAAGTGCCAAACCCTTATTCCACAGTCTAACAGCCCACAAAGCAAAACATATTGAGCCTGGAATGTAGAGAGAGAGAGAGAGAGAGAGAGAGAGAGAGAGAGGGAGAGAGAGAGAGAGAGAGAGAAAGGATGCCTGGCTTGGGGATGATTATCTTTTGAATAAGGGCACAGCACAACAACCCAGATTTCTTTGGTGTCAAAAAAGATTTTTATTCTTGTTTTTCCTACCTATCTGTCAAATGTGGGGTCTAGTTCCCAATTTTCCTTTAAATTCACAACTAATTAATTTTTTTTTTTGTTTAATTCTGAGTGTTTCACTAAAGGTCATGTCAGATTACATGACTTTGTGATAAGAAGTCCATGCAGTTTTAAATAAACAATAAGGTCCTGGAGCATGCAGGCTCTGAATGGGTGCATGTGTGAGCATGCAGGAGCCACTCTGGTGGTTGATTGGGATACTTGGCTGATCGTGCATTAACATGCAAATGCAAATTGGTCAGTCAGATGCATCATTCATACCTTGGAGTAGGCAATATATAGGGAGTCTAGGTAGCAGAAAGGGTAATTCAAGGGATCACATCAGAAAAGGAGGAGATATACATGAAAGAAATTGGAGGCTAAGGAAGAAGAAAAAGGCAGGATTGTAAAAGCCTGTGTTGATTAGAATGGAGGTAGGTGGTCAAGAGTATAACCTGAGGAAGTGAGCGGCAAGCCTGCACTTAAGTATGGGGTTGGAGAATGGGCACTCCTTAGAGCAACAAAGAGGAGTAGGAGCAGGGGCTGTTGTGCAGCGTCGACTTCGATGGGCCAGCTGAGGAAGATGTGAGTGGGGTTTGACGGGAAATCCTATGGATGCTGACGGACTGGCAGTTGGACCCTAAACCCAGAATTTAGCAGATGACTGCACCTGTCGGTAGGTGTTCCCTCATGCTGCAAGGTCCTGATGGGGTAAGCAGAGGAGATGCCAGATTTTAGGAAGAGGCACTGGGACTCGTGATTGTTTTAAAAGAGAAACCTGTCTGGAATTTTAACCTTGATTTTTTATTGACTTATTTATTGGATTTTAACCTCCACTTTTTGGCCCCTGATTTTATATTATTTATTGAAGAAGATCATTTTTATGCAATGCACAATTGGACACTGTTTGGGTTTGTTTGGTTTTTAATAAAAGCACTGAACACTTTAAACCAACCCCTTCCTTACTGTGCATGTCCTCATTTACCCGGCTCATCTCAGTCAACGACTATTGACGGTGCTGGGTTCAAGATGCTCCTAGAAGCTGACCCCTACCATCACAGAATTTTTCCAGCGATTTTGAGTCATAGCCTTTATTTACCTAGTCTTGGCAAGTGGGAGGCAGTGAATGATGTGTGTACATGAAACCCGTTGTGTGATTTGACATACCCAGCTGGTTATAGAGGTAGGCATGAGAGCTGACAACCAATGAATACTCATCCAGAATTACAATGCATATAATACTGAGACAACAAAAAGGAACAAAGGTATTTTGGACTTTGCAAACAGAAGAGAAGCTCATCTGTCTGATGTCTTGTGTTTTATGTACCATGACAGAATGGAAAAAAGAAAAAAGGGCAGAAATTACAACTGAACTTGCCATACCTGGTAACCCTTAGCATGCTGTTGACTGTCACAAAAAGGGGTAAGCATGACTATACTGAAACGTCAGTTTGCAATCAGTAAACATGACATGGCATCAATTTTCAGTCGTGTAAATTGATATGGTCCGGCAATAAGATAAGGAATTGCAGTAAGCAAATCTGACATATCACTTACTAATGTTTTTATATTTTTCTGGAAGTAAAATAAAGTACAATTGACTTGAAAGAGTTTTTTACACATAATATTTTGTCTGTACTTAATAGCTTGTTATGAGTTTCTGGACAGTCCATGTATATGTTATGCTTCATGAAGACAGAAAAAATATATGAAAGTTAACTCCACTCAGAAGGTTAAGAATGAATTTGAAAAAGCATAACTTCAGGAAATGAAAGCTGGACTACCTTTGCAGTCTTGATCAAAATGCAGGTTTTAAACATTTAGTGAAAATGTTTGATCTTTTAATGAGTAAACTTTGATATAAGTTATGATAAAGAGATACACAGCTAATGTTAAGTCACAGCCAGCAAAAACAGGAAGCTATTTGGTGAATAGGAAACTATCTAGTGACAACAGATTTTCATGTTGAAACAATTGAGCTTTCATGCCTAGAAACATTAAACACACTGTCACAAGAATGTCTAAAGCTGAATCAGTATCTGGAAAATAAATGACACTTCTTTAATCCATTAACTTTCTCTTACCCTGTAAAGAAATACAGTATCTTCTTTACTTTAAGGAGATGATGAAAAATTAAAAAAAAAACTTAGAAAAACCTGTGAGGGGCAACAGACAATGTATTGTCCGTAACATAATGGACACTGTAAAAATAAATACAATGTTTTCAGTTGATTATAAATTTCCATAACAAGGCCTACTTTGTTTTGTCAGTACAGGAAATGTCTATATGAAAAGTACCAACAGAAAATAAGACATCAATATGAAGAAGAATGCATATTTTCTCATCTCTGTTTGTTACTACTTGCCAAGTGTAATTAAAATTATATGAAGTTCTGCACATAATTAACTATCAAACAGATTTAAAAATTAATAATTAATGCTGATATGAGGTGATACTGTAAATATTCACTTATCTTATTTCACCTATAAACTATTAATATTTTTTGTAAATATGTCTTAGTACATATGAATTAAAATTACTTGTAATAGTAATATACAACCAAACATTAAACTGTTAACAATATATAGTGTGGCTTACAATGGGAAATAAACAAAACCATTTTCCTATTATAGCAGACTGTTTTTATGGTTTATATTGTACTGCACCTATTCATTTTTGTAACCACTTAATCTAACTTGGCATATAAAAAGCACAACTAACAATTCAAAGAGGATTGAATAACTGGTAATAAACAATCTCAAAGTGTCATTGACCAGAAAGAGGAAAACAATACAAATATAAAATAATATACAGAAGAGATGCAACTACAGAAAAAAACAAAAGTGCACATTTATTTCTTAATGAATGTCTCTACGCAATTTTTTCTCAAAATAAGGAATAGGCTGGGACAAAGACTTTTTATTTACTTGACAAAGGTACTGGAGTTATTGTATAATTTCTCACTATCAAAACAATCCTATTTAATGAGTTCCAGCTGAAAGAATGCTCAGATTGCAGTTAAATATTATTTTGAGGAGAGTAGTACTGAAAACATATTGATAGACTGAGTTGTAAAGTCAGCAATTCTGAAGGCAACATTAAAATTGTACTTTTTAGGTTACTCATGATAAATATGAATATTTTCTAGCAAAACCTGTAGTAGTAGGGTATTGTATCGTTTTAGCCATTATGGATGCAATGAGATGTGAAGCAAAATGACACCTTTTACTGGCTAACTGAAAAGATTACAAAATTCATGCTTTCAAGGCAGCTGAGGCCTCTTCAACAGCTGCTTCATTCTCATTGCTAGCAAAACCTTTAATTACATTCTGCATACAATCAACATAGTGGATTCGGATCATACAGGGTGGCCCATGAAAAAGTGGCCCGCTTCCACCCAGAAGACTCCCGTCTCGTCTATCCGCCAGAAAGGCGACTGTAGTCATGTCTGAAACAGGCACAGAGATGTATTGACGCACAAGGGGATAACTTTCAGGGTCTTCTTTAAATGTGAGTACCAAATTTGATAATTTTTCTCTTCACCACTTAATGCAGTCGTCTCAGTAGAGGCGAGCCACTTTTTCGTGGGCCACCCTGTACAAACTGATATGAAAGGTTTTAAAGTGAATTTGATAGAAGTCAAGAAGCAATTGTTTTAATGCACTTGAGAGTCAAGAAATAACATAAAAAGTATAATTTTATTTCAAAGCATTCTTAGCCAAGATTTAATTTACTAGCCATGAAGCTCAATGTTGTCATTCAAATCAATAATTTGCCAGAAAAAACTTAAATGTATTTGGAGAAATGCAGAACACTGCAAAACTAAACAATACTATACTCTTTCATTTTTCCCACTCATTTATAAGAAAACAATACATAAAATATGCCTAGATTTGTTTGCTTTCTTGAGTAATAAACCAAGAAGATCTTAAACAAGGATGCACTTAATACCTTAATAACAATGCACAATTTAGCAGTTAGCCAGTCAAACATTATTCTTCTGAGAACTTCTAATGTTGATTTAAATAATGGATTTGTAAACAGCAAACCAAAATTGCTGTCTGCTTTATGAACAAAGAACTGCTGTCTTTCTCTGTAAAATCTGCTAAGCCCACCCAGCCTTCAGGGCCTTCCCAGACACCTATTAATATTGTCACAGACTGCCAAAAGTAATATACTGTAACCTAAACTTTGTTTACATAAGTAAAACACAGCACATCTCTTGTGCCTTATTACATAAAAAATGTACTGCACACTTATCATGAAACAGATCAATAGGCTCTTCTTTTCTTAAGATGACACAGTATTCAAAGTGTTGACAGTTGTAATATTAAGCAATTTAATTAAAACAATCTTAGAAATTAGATAATAATTTTAATGCAACTAACCAGATTTCTTCAGTATCTGGTATGAAAGGTACAGTTCATGAGCAGAAACGTTACAAACCTTGCACATGGTATTTGAGGAGGGAAAAAATTCTATTCACACTTTTCCTAGACCCACCAACCAGAGATTTAGTAATAGATGGTATTAATGATGAACACATGACATGGGGGCAGCACAGTGGCGCAGTGGGTAGCGCTGCTGCCTCACAGTTGGGAGATCTGGGGACCCGGGTTCGCTTCGCTTTGCTTCGTGGAGTTTGCATGTTCTCCCCATGTCTGCGTGGGATCCCTCCGGGCGCTCCGGTTTCCTCCCACAGTCCAAAGACATGCAGGTTAGGTGGACTGGCGATTCTAAATTGGCCCTAGTGTGTGTTTGTGTGTGTCCTGCGGTGGGTTGGCACCCTGCCCAGGATTGGTTCCTGCCTTGTGCCCTGTGTTGGCTGGGATTGGCTCCAGCAGACCCCCGTGACCCTGTGTTCGGATTCAGCGGGTTGGAAAATGGATGGATGGACACATGACATGGAATTTTACAAAGATATTTTCACTTTTGTTAATAATACAAAAAATACAAGTAAATCAGTTACATAGGACTTCTTTAACTTTTCACCAATAGTGATCATTTTTTTAAATAAAAGAATTACAAAAGGGTAATAAATTCCTGAATTTAATGTATGTGACCAATAGCAGATCCAAAGTTTTCATTATACAGAGACCATTCTAAAAGTCTCTAAAAGAATTAAATGAACCTAAATCCTTTTTAATACATTTAAAAGAAAAATGGAAACAGTGTAAAACACAAACTTTATATAATTACATTTACATTCTTTAGGAGACACTTTTTTTTAAAGTAATTTATAAATCTATGAAAATACGTATCAACTTTAATGTTATAAATAAACAGCACAATGAGATACTTATTTGAATAACTGCCTCAGATGTGTGGCTGTAGTACAATACCAATAACAGATAATGCATATAATAAAAACAAGTATTGCAACATCAGATGATAGAGATGTAAGAAACACAAATAAAGTACACTCATATGACCTTCATAATGGCCAGCTGTTGAACTGCCTTATAAGATGAAACTAGTGATGTGAGTGCGCATGGCCTTGTACAATGTGTTCTGTGATAGGAATGACTCCTATGCAGACTTGGTTCCTGCCTTTCGTCTATTGCTATTAGGTCAGGTTTCAGCTGCTGAAGATTGTTTATTGAAAAAAGAATGTATGCATGTATGGAGAGAACCCTTTCAGAACTGTTTAGATATATAAAATATATTTTAAGCTCTCTTAGAAAATTGAGTAACTTAAATGTCTTTGGAGAAGGCTTAGAATAGATGGGATATACAGTATTTCTGAACAGTAATTTTTTGAAAAATATATTTCAGTATAATTTAATCTGGACTTGATATACAATGTTTCAAATGCATAATGAAATTTCTTCAAGTGCCGATTAGCCAGCACTTTATTTAAAAATGCTTGGAAACCACGTCATGGTCTTGTAAACTATGACAAAGAAACCTTCCAGTTTTTTTTACCCTGTCATATGTATGTTGTAAAAATTGCTGCAAGCAAAATTTCAAATTAAAGTGCTGTGCCCATTGTAGACACTCCATAATTCTATTTCAGTTCAGTAGTCACAGTCAGGCCAACTTTATATTCATATAGTATCTACCTCAAGTAATGGTATTAAAGCTTAGTAGTTACATTATGCTGAGTATGTTATGAAAACAACAGTGAAAAAGTGACATGCCCTGCCCTCTTCAGCTATCAATCAGGGAAAGATGACGGCAGTACTCCATCCTGCATTTGGTCTCAAGTAAGGCTGTATAATTTCTACCTCATGCCATATATCAGTATAAGATTTTCAAATCACCAAACCCAGGATTGTTTCTACTGTTAGCTAGCTAACTAATATTATCTAATATTGATCGTCAGCTGAGTGAGCCAAGCACTCACCAATTAAACAGTATGGAAGCTGATGATATTCTCCAATTGTACTATACACTTGCTGTACAATATTTCACTTTTACACTTTGCCTTTATAATAGTGATTACAAGATGGGAAACATTTTTAGGCAAGGGCCATTCATAAACTAAGCATTAACACAAAGGAATACCACACACATTTTGTAGTCTAGATGAAGAAGAGAGGTTTTGAAGCGCCTAAAATACACTCCATTTCCTACTGATCTTTGCTGTGTGGTGACCCTTTACTAATGGTTTCATATGTACAGTACAAGAAAACAGAAGAACCAGTAATTCCTGCAAAAATTCTGAAAAACTATTTAGTAAAGAGACACTGAGCAGGGGTTGGCAACAACTGTAAATATGGTAAAATGTTAACAGACTATAAACGGGTGTTCAATGGGGTAAGGCAAGTAGCAGTTTTATGTTTTAACAGTCAGTGGGTTCATACAGAAAAAATTATTGTAAGAATTTTGTTATCAGCTGCTGGAAGGTCTTTTTGCAAACACCCCTTAAATTTTCACCATGGTTCTGTTGCTTTGAATTTTATTTCACAAACTAAACAATATTTTAAAGGAATGAGGGATCACAAATAAATTACAATCTAGTGCACAGAGCAGGATAAGAAGCAGAGTACTTTTTTTGCTGCCTAGCCACACCTTTAAACAGAGTTGGAGGCCAGTGCAGAGCTTCCTCCCATATTATTGCCCCACATATGTTTTCTATAGTCTAATAAAGCTTAACGCTCCTTTACCAGACAAATGAAATGTATGTGCCAATCTTACTTAACACATGTGCAGCTTTCTCCATATGTGAAATGTATTTTGCTTTCTTTTTTAATTTGACAGTCAAAATGTGTGTTTCTCCTGGAAAAGAATTAGGAGATGTAAGGAACAACTAAAACAATCTACAGGTGCTGGTCATAAAATTAGAATATCATGACAAAGTTGATTTATTTCAGTAATTCCATTCAAAAAGTGAAACTTGTATATTAGATTCATTCATTACACACAGACTGCTGTATTTCAAATGTTTATTTGTTTTAATGTTGATGATTATAACTGACAACTAATGAAAGTCCCAAATTCAGTATCTCGGAAAATTAGAATATTGTGGAAAGGTTCAATATTGAAGACACCTGGTGCCACACTCTAATCAGCTAATTAACTCAAAACACCTGCAAAAGCCTTTAAATGGTCTCTCAGTCTAGTTCTGTAGGCTACACAATCATGGGGAAGACTGCTGACTTGACAGTTGTCCAAAAGACCACCATTGACAACTTGCACAAGGAGGGTAAGACACAAAAGGTCATTGCTAAAGAGGCTGGCTGTTCACAGAGCTCTGTGTCCAAGCACATTAATAGAGAGGCGAAGGGAAGGACAAGATGTGGTAGAAAAAAGTGTACAAGCAATAGGGATAACCGCACCCTGGAGAGGATTGTGAAACAAAACCCATTCAAAAATGTGGGGGAGATTCACAAAGAGTGGACTGCAGCTGGAGTCAGTGCTTCAAGAACCACCACGCACAGACGTATGCAAGACATGGGTTTCAGCTGTCCCATTCCTTGTGTCAAGTCACTCTTGAACAAGAGACAGCGCCAGAAGCGTCTCGCCTGGGCTAAAGACAAAAAGGACTGGACTGCTGCTTTCTGATGAAAGTAAATTTTGCATTTCCTTTGGAAATCAAGGTCCCAGAGTCTGGAGGAAGAGAGGAGAGGCACAGAATCCACGTTGCGTGAGGTCCAGTGTAAAGTTTCCACAGTCAGTGATGGTTTGGGGTGCCATGTCATCTGCTGGTGTTGGTTCATTGTGTTTTCTGAGGTCCAAGCTCAACGCAGCCGTCTACCAGGAAGTTTTAGAGCACTTCATGCTTCCTGCTGCTGATGAACTTTATGGAGATGCAGATTTCATTTTCCAAGAGGACCTGGCACCTGCACATAGTGCCAAAGCTACCAGTACCTGTTTTAAGGACCATGGTATCCCTGTTCTTGATTGGCCAGCAAACTCGCCTGACCTTAACCCCATAGAAAATCTATGGGGTATTGTGAAGAGGAAGATGCAATATGCCAGACCCAACAATTCAGAAGAGCTGAAGGCCACTATCAGAGCAACATGGGCTCTCATAACACCTGAGCAGTGCCACAGACTGATCGACTCCATGCCACGCCACATTGCTGCAGTAATCCAGGCCAAAGGAGCCCCAACTAAATATTGAGTGCTGTACATGCTCATACTTTTCATGTTCACACCTTTCAGTTGGCCAACATTTCTAAAAATCCTTTTTTTGCATTGGTCTTAATTGATATTCTAATTTTCCGAGATACTGAATTTGGGACTTTCATTAGTTGCCAGTTATAATCATCAACATTAAAAGAAATAAACATTTGAAATACATCAGTCCGTGTGTAATGAATGAATCTAACATACAAGTTTCACTTTTTGAATGGAATTACTGAAATAAATCAACTTTGTCATGATATTCTAATTTTATGACCAGCACCTGTATATAGTTCATATTCATTAACTATACCTTTCTCCCCATTAAAAGATACAAAAAAAACAACTTTCATAACAAATTTACAACTTAATTTAGAAAATAATTTAATGGATGCATAATACTCAAAGTTCAAGTTTTTTGTTTTAGCTTGCATTATCATTTTTATTCATTCCTTCTGTCCACAAAACTCAACTGAAATTTTTGGCTATGATATAGTTTCTCCTTTAATTTATGGGCAACCCCATTTTATTTAGGGCCAGCTCAGTTCATATTTTTTCCTCAATGCAGTGGGTACTGTGACAGATGTACTTTCATGTTTGTCTATCCATATTTTATATTTTCTTTATGAAAAGTCAAAAATACAACAAATTAATTTCAGAAGCGAAAAAATTACTTTTGCTAATAGTACCCAAAAACAAAATGTTAACCTCCTGTGTTTGTGTGTGTGTGCGTGTGTGTGTGCATGTATGTATGTATGTATGTATATATTTATTTATTTATTTATTTATTCTGTAAATAGAAAAAAATTAAAGTGATCAGAGAGGCATTAATTTATGCTCTGTTTTTGGGCAGAATCAGTGTTTCATTTTCTGTAATTGCTATGCAGTTACTGTCAGAAGATGTTATTAGAACACACATACCAGCCCCAGCAAGGGAAGTATAGGGTAGTTTTACTTTTGTAAGCTTCCAATCTTATTAAACTAGAGCGAACGAAATCAAGAGGAAAGGCAAAGGTAGGACACATTATATTATCTGAAAGACAGTAAATCATATCAGGAAATGAAAAGCTAAAGACAGAATACAACAGAGGAACTCTCCTATGACAGATAACCAAAGAAGAAGAAGAATCTTATCTTATATATAAACATTTTCGCGTGGAAGTATGTGTGTCTCTCTGTCTGGCCCAGAAGTGAGAGGTTGACTCGGGGTAAGGGCTCCACCTCTGAGGAAAAAGAAACTCGCTTAGCCACTAATACACAAGCAATGTGAGCATGTCAGCAAAACAAAACCTCCTAGGAGAGATACAACCAGAGTAGTTCCTTTTAATTACCTGACATCTCTAAATGTCAATTTTTTTTCTGATGATTTCAATAGTTTCTAGGACCCCAGGCTTTTTACAACACAGGCTTACACAGTTAGTTATGTGTGTAACTGATAGCAAAATATGTCTTGCAAGGGGTAATGCACAGAAAGTGGTGGTCCACTTTCAATGCATAGTATTATTATTGCTCTTCCACTATCTTCAAAATGTAATTCAATCAATGCCTACATTAACTTTAAAGCAAAGTCATTCAGCAATGCAAATCCCTGAAAAGCTGTGTATGTTTACATTGAAAAAATATATTGCATTGTTTTCATTAATTTTCCTTAATGAAATGAACTTTAATATGTAACCAGGGACACTTGAGGGCTTACTGATGTAGAGCCAAAATGGGAATTGCCCTCCTTTACTTAACATAACAAAACAAAACAGACTTTTCATTTTAACTTAAAATACAACCTGTACAATCAAGCTGAATTCTCCACTTCTTAAAAATAGATGAAATTCACCATTGAAAAGTGGTTAAGCAAGCTCCTTATTAAATATAATCACCATGTAGACTAACATCTGGCAACTTTTGTTAAGAAATCTGCATTCTATCACATAAAAGTGATGTTCATGAAAGTAATGTAATATTGTACTAGCAAATCACACATTGAAAGGTGATGAAGGACCAAAAATTCCTCTTCAAAAGTCTTGTTGATCAATGTTATGTACAAAGAATTACTCAAAATATTTGGCTAATGTGCATCCAGGAAAATAAATGCAATAAAAATATCAACACAGACTTATTTTTGCCTTAGATGCAGTACTGAACGAAAAAGGTTAAGTGCCTCTCCTCAGCAGTTATCTACCTGAAACAAAAGATTAAGCAATCACAACCCTCGGAAAACTGTTTATTTTGTTAGGGACGGCCATTAGTGTAGCCCGGCCAGGACACCCTCAGTCAGCAAGGACAGGGGGAGATGGCATGCACAGGGCATTGTCTCCCCCGGAACACTAAGGGGCAGCCCAACCTGGGTTGCAGCAGCACCATGAATTCCCATAGGGCATCATGGGACTTGATGTTTGTCGGATCAGCCCTGTTGAGTTCCATGGGTGCTGACAGGAAGTGCTGTGGGGTGTAGAGAACCCTACTATGTTGGTCTTCTGCCTTGTCTGGAAGTGCTTCCAGGCCATGCTAAAAGACCACTGGAAGTACTACTGGGTGCAGAATAAAAGGAGTCTGCTGCCTTCATTCTGGGAGCCAGAATTGGGAGGTGGAGAACAAAACTTGCTGGAGGAGGAGTTGAAGCAGAAGGAGACAGAGAGAGTAAGAAGAAAAAAAAAGTGTGCTTACTGAGGTTATAGTACTGTGCTTGGTGTTGCACTGGTAGGAAATGATTTGGGAAGTGTTTCCCACTGAAATAAAGCCTTGTGTGTTGTGCTGAACTTGTGTCCACATCTGTCTGTGATGGGTTCAGGGAGCTGGTGCATGCCCAGTGGCCACATATTATAACAAAAAACAATCATCATCTGAGATCTCAAAAGACAGTAACCACACTTCAAACTTACTCTGTAAGGTATGAAAAGCACCTGAAAGACCCGAGAGGTCATGTTTTACTTTCAAGCATATTAGTATAATCTCTAAATGTGACTTTAAAATGTTCATGGCAAATTTTCTAGCTATTGAGACATGAAACAAAGACACATATAAATTACTGCTTTAGAGTAGTCTAAACCTACCAATAATCTAATAGTTATCCATCCATCCATTTTCCAACCCGCTGAATCCGAACACAGGGTCATGGGGGTCTGCTGGAGCCAATCCCAGCTAACACAGGGCACAAGGCAGGAACCAGTCCCAGGCAGGGTGCCAACCCACCGCAGGACGCACACAAACACACCCACACACCAAACACACACTAGGGCCAATTTAGAAATGCCAATCCACCTAACCTGCATGTCTTTGGACTGTGGGAGGAAACCGGAGCGCCCGGAGGAAACCCACGCAGACACGGGGAGAACATGCAAACTCCACGCAGGGAGGACCCGGGAAGTGAACCCGGGTCCCCAGGTCTCCCAACTGCGAGGCAGCAGCGCTACCCACTGCGCCACCGTGCCGCCCCTAATAGTTATTATAAGCAGAAAATAAAACCATATGCTTCAAGTAAATCTTTAGCCATTTTAAGTTATTCTTTTTCCAGATTGGATAGAAATGGTTATGTACTACAGTAAAAGCTATTGTAGGATTAATGTTCCAGACCAAGCTGCCTATGTAACATCATACAGTGCATTGACTAACTTGGGTGGTTAGAAACAGAAAGTTTATCTTAAATAGAAAAGGATGTAAGCACTGAAGACTTTTCAAATCAGTGTTAAAGTTTCACCCCCACCCCCTTATATTCTAAAAGACCAAAAATCCTTTAGTAGCATATAATAGGCAAACAAGAACATACATAAGAACCATAAGAAATTTGACAAATGAGAGGAGACCTTTCAGTCCATCAAGCCAATTTGTTTAGCTAATATCTAAGATGCCCCAATATCTCATTTATCCATCCATCCATCCATTTTCCAACCCGCTGAATCCAAACACAGGGTCACGGGGGTCTGCTGGAGCCAATCCCAGCCAACACAGGGCACAAGGCAGGAACCAATCCCAGGCAGGGTGTCAACCCACCGCAGGACACACACAAACACACCCACCATACACTAGGGCCAATTTAGAATCGCCAATCCACCTAACCAGCATGTCTTTGGACTGTGGGAGGAAACCGGAGCGCCCGGAGGAACCCCACACAGACACGGGGAGAACATGCAAACTCCACACAGGGAGGACCCAGGAAGCGAACCCGGGTCCCCAGGTCTCCCAACTGCGAGGCAGCAGCGCAACCCACTGCACCACCGTGCCGCCAATATCTCATTTAGATTTTTTTAAAATTTTGTCAAGGTTTCTGCTTCAGCTACATATCTTAGTAGTTTGTTCCAGAGTCCTACAACTCTTTATGCGAAGAAATGCTTCTTGGCTTCAGTTTTAAATACAATTCCCCTTAATTTCCAAGTATGTGAATCACCCTTAAGCCGAAAGAATGTCACTGGATCTACTTTTTACAATGACTTCGTGAATTTTAAATATCTGGATTAGGTCCCCACACCGTCTCCTCTGCTTGAGACTAAATAGGATTAATTCTCTGAGTCTGTAAGAGTAGGACATGTCCTTAAATCCTGAGATACTCTTGGTTTCTCTCATCTGCACAGCTTCAAGTGCTGCACGAAACACTCCAAATGCGATCTTACTAGTACATTATATAGTTTGAGCATAATGTCCATTTGACTTAAATTCAACAGTTTTTATGATATATCCTAACATTTTATTTGCCTTGTTAATTGCTTCTGTGCATTGTTTAGTCCAGGGGTCCCCAACCCCCTGTCCGCGGCCCACTACCGGTCCGCAGCCGTCTGACAGCCGGGCCGCGAGAGAACTGCCGGCAACGGCGACTCACTCAGACTTTTCAGAAAGCTTGGCGGGCGGGGCTTTGCAGTGGTGCAGAGAGAGGAGAGAGACCGAGGTGAGAGACTATTACAACAAAGTATTGTTACGGTCCCGACAGTTTCCCCATATGACATGAGTCTATAGAAATCACGTTACTACGAAGTACATTCAACAGATGCTTTCATTACAATGAAGTGACCTTGAAATGCTTGAATGAATCATCCACAGAGCAGTTAGATCTGTGGTCGCAGCTCAGTTGTGCACGTTTGCACAACGATCCCCAAACAGAAACATTATAAAAAAATCTCTTTCTTCGAACTTTCCTCGTACTGTTTTTTTTTTTTGCTGTTTTTGTTGTCTGTGGTTTTCATTGATTCCTTTTGCTTATTGCTTGTCAACATTTGAAAAACATCCATTGGAATTTAACTCATTGTCACCCTCCTATAGAAACAGAAGACACGAAAAAAAGATTGCAGTGTTAATGTTTGTGATGTGCAATCTGTTGGATTGGCAAATGTAAAGCATATGTCTTTGTTATATGCAAAAAAAGAAGAAAAATCTCAGATTGCAAACGTATGCGAACTGCTTAATAACTTTAATAATAATAGAAATGTTATGTAAATTGTGTATAAAACTGCCCCCCCCCCCAACCAACATACCCCCCCCCCCTGAATGTTTTCATCTTTGCAAGAATATGATTGTGGGATGCTTCTATGCTAATATGTAATAAAGATAAGGAAATATTTGCTGTTAAGCTACTGTGCATACATACAGATAGATTTCCCATTGGGATTAATAAAGTATCTATCTATCTATCTATCTATCTATCTATCTATCTATCTATCTATCTATCTATCTATCTATCTATCTATCTACTACAAGATTTTTTCTCTTTTTCAAAGACAAATCAAAATTAATAAAAAGAATTCTTGGATCTCAATAAAAATAATAATGCATTTCTTGGTGAAGAGAAAAATAATTAAATTTTGTACTCACATTTACAGAAGATGCTGAAAGTGATCTCCTTGTGCGTCAATACATCTCTGTGCCCATTTCAGCATGTTCACGTATACTCTTTGCAACGTCACAGGATTGATTCTCTGCATCGCATTTTCAATGTTCAACTTCAATTCATTTACAGGCCGCAGATCTGTCTCATACACACAGCCCATTAAATGACCCACAAGAAATAGACAAATGTTGTTAAGTCAGGCGATCGTGGTGGCCATAAACCCTTGCTAATCCTTTCGTCAGGGAAATTACCCTTGTTTCTTTGATGGAACCTGTCTGCACGTACACTTCCACTATTGCAATTCTTTCTTGCAACAAATACTGCATGTCATTAATTTCGGCTGCACTAGTATTCACTGACCACTTCAGTACACTGCCACCACAAAAGTGGTTTCCAGGTAGCTTTCTGTCCACTGTGAAATTGTTTCTTTAATGCAATGAATAGGGTATAAAAATATTAATGCTATTTTGTCTCATTCAAGATGGTGAGATTGCTGTAAGAAAACTTTATTTATCTCCTTAAAGAAAAAATGAGAGCTACCAAGATGAAACAGTTCTATTCCCTCATTTGACATACACATATCTTAGTTGAAGACCTGACCTAAGATTTACTAGTACCATAAAATCATTCATACTGACAAAATGTAAAATTATTAATGAGGAGCTATGTACAATTTATTTGTAATATATGACACAATTGTTTAGTGGTATACCTTTCAGAACTGACAGATTTAAACAATTATTGAATAATTCTTCAAAGAGAAGTATATTTACCCCTGACAGTACTGCAAAAAACCTTAATGTGAGTAGCTTGAATCTATACCCATTGAGCTACACCCTTTCCCTAAATGTAGCAGAAATTGTGCCCATATACATGAAGCATATTTCAAATGTATATTCAAATTTGAAATATGTATTCACATACTGCTACTTTCTTAAGCAGCACAGCACTGTACGAGTTAGGTTACTGTGTGGTGGTTTCCTCATTCTCTGTATTCACAGCTGTCAACAAAATATGGAATAATAGTTTAACTGTACTCAGGGTTGAATGATTCTCTTGCCAAATATAAATTTCTCAAAGAAGGCAAACCTTTATTAAACTTTGCACTTTGAGGGACTCTTTTTTAAAGTCATACATGTATCCTCTTGATCACTGTTATTTGAATTTGGACTGCTGAATGGCACAAATAGTATGTCTTATGACCAGCTAACAAAAGGTTGCCACAGACAGAAGGCAGAGACAAGGCACTGGACAGGACAGTCTGGGGCTGCATTGTTAAAAATGAACCCACACTGGAGACTGGAGAACTCCCCTCAATGGCTAGTATGGATAACCTGGTAAACTGATAAGGTGTGAGTGGGGAAAAGTAGTGGGGCCAGTAAGTGGAAAAACAATACTGTATTTAAAGGTAGGTAAGATTGTGACCTGCCCCACCTCTTAGTTTGGAACTAGACACAGTTTTGTTAGGTTCAGTCTTTTTTTTTTCCCATTTATTTTCTCTGTTACTTTGTGTTCTCTAATTGAACATCCTTTTTATGTTTGCATTTAAAAAAAATTGTATTTTTTTTGTATATAAACTTTGTTCCACAGTAGGGTTTCTAACAGAGGCACCCCATCACACTATGCACACATCTTCTTTCTGAATTAATTTTGAATGCTGCTGCATTTAGTGAAACTGCTCCCCACAAAGGAATACAATGTTTTTCTGTTAACATGTAATTATAAATCATAATAAATATGTACAATTGTATCATGATTTATTACCTTAATATGACTATAGCTAAAGGCACTTTAACATAATTGGAATGTAGCTGAACAATAAAAAACTAGTATTGCTATACAAATATGTACTATGATGATTACAGAGTGCTTTATTAGGAAACAAATTATCAGTCCCACAAATCTGCCTATTTATGCAAACCAGCAGGTAATTTGCAACACTACCCTAAAATTCTGCATGAATTGAGGAATTTTTTATACAAGAAATAAAGTAAACAGCTTATTCATTTTAAGGTAAACAAAAAAATTCTATGTCTAGTATAAGCTTCTTTAATTCCAACATACATTGATTATTTTATCAATAGCATTGTATAATGTATTTATTTTTTATATGAAAGTTCATTTAAGACTAAATGCAAAACAGTAACGTAACATGCCAAAGCAGAGCATTTTTTATAAAATAAAACAATTGTTTTCCATCTGCTTGACAAATATTTACATTAGTGATATTAATATTTGCCTAGTCATTGTCTGCGTAGGGTTTACCCTGTGTGTGCATAGGTTTTCCACCACCATACTTAAAGATGGATCAATTAGGCTGATAGGAGATTCCATATTTGCCCTATGAGAATGAGTGGAGCCTCCACAGGATTTCAGCCATATGCTGAGTTGGCCTGTAATCTGCACCTGACACTGCTGAGATTAACTAATTAGGAGTCACCACCAACAAAGTGAATGACAATGAGAAGTGGATGAGGGTCGGGTACAGTACTAGTCAGGAGACAGACCAGAATGGGACAGATCCAACCACAGAATTCATGAAAAAGATATAAAATGTGCCCAAGTGAAGACATGTGACTCTTTATCTCTATCTCTCTGGAATTAATGCACCATACAAAACAGTAGGATGGTGTATTGTTCCAAAGTTGCTATGTAACACAACTCTGCTATTCCAATTATAAACCATAAATTTTGTGCCCAATGTTACAGCCAGTAAGAATATTCTAGTCATAAATGGCAGCTAGCCCATTTACTACTGGAGCAGTTCCCAAGGGTTTTAGGGACCAGACTGGGATTACTAAGGATAATTTAAAAGTCTTAGCAGAATCTGTACAGTGAAATCTAGAAAAAAAAATGCAATTTACCACGACTCTGTAATATACCATTAGAAAAACTGTGCTCCCTTTGTAGAGTAAAAATGCGGCATTTACAATGTCCAATAAATCAGACAAACAGCAGTAGCTAAAATAGCAAATAAATAAATAAACACTGTTAAAATACTGCAAAAGTTATAATTAAATAGTGTGTTGCAGTAACAGCAAGAATTGGCTTCAAATGAAGAAATAGTTTGGAAAGGAAATTGTTGCCCAGTTGGATCTGTTCATTTAGGTTAAGAAAGACAAAGCCTCCTCTAGTATGTTGGTCTCAGAATTTTAAAGGGAATACATTTTCACAGCTATCTGACCAGAAAAACAAAAAAAAAACAAACTTGCTTTTAGGTTTCTGTCTTTCTTAAGCATTCAATATGACCTAGACAGGTAGTAAACAGATATCCATATATTATAGGGTTCAACAATTAGCACAAGGAAGGAAGCAAGCAGATACACATTATTGACAGGGCATAATCAATGTCCGTGAGACAACTTGTACAATAAATTGAACTAAGTACAGGTCTTTCGGAGAAAACTACATGTAGAACACTTCAGAACACAATGACTGTTTAAGAGAGTCTTTGGTTATCTTAGAGATGTGAGATGATCCAACGACTGCTCATATGTACAAACAATGCTCTTTAAAATCAGGAAGACAAGTACCAATGGATCATATGTCATGTGTTTGTCAGGCAGACGTGACATTAAGGAATTAAGATTTATCAAAATGTTTATCAAAAAAAAAGTCCACCACTCAAAATAATGAAAGAGTTCAATGTTGTTTGTCAGGACTGGTGCAAATTAACAGATGGGTTGAAGTCATCTGATAAATGAGAAAACATTGCTACTGAAACATTCACATTAGAAAGGAAATACTATAGATTATGGAAACTGAAAAAACAAAATAGTTTTAGTTCCATCAGGAAAAAGGTGCAGTTTCAGTAGACTAACGAAGACATTTACTGAGAATTTAAAAATCCTAGTCTAATTAATCCCATTTCCTACTTACTTACCCTGATTGAAAGACTGGAATAAAATGAAAATCACATCCTTGTCAGGAGCAGAAATGCAGTTAGTGACAGCATAGACAAACATGGAGCAAGCAAAACAATATAGTTAGACTTTCAAAAATTCTTTGACACTGCTACACAAAAAAATAATGTTGAAACTAGCAGCCATTGGCATAATATATAATTTTTGGTTTATATGCAAGAGACAAATGATACAGACAACACAATAAAGCAACACGTCGGTTGAGGTAATCAGTGGACTTCCTCAGGGATCTGTGCTAGGACTTTTCTTCTTTGCAATTTATATTAAAGACACAAACTCTGATACAGTGAGGACACATCTGATGCCTGCACATGATGCCAGAATTGGAGAGATAGTAAATACCGAGGACCCAGAAAAAACAATTCAAACCGATATGGGCAATTTCCAAAACTAGACAAACACCTGGAAAATACAGCTTAATGTACAAAAGAGGAAAATGCTATATGAAGGCAAAAGTAACAGAAGATGGCTTAAGGTTATATTGTAAAGGCTACTGAAAATAAATAAAGGGATACAATTCTCAGATTGTATTATACTCCAGTGAAACTTCATCTGAATTCTCTGTGTAGTTCTGGTAACCTCTGTCACACACGTGCGATTAGGAGCCAGCTAAAGGGCTTAAGTAACGGTAATACTATGCCAGACCAGGGGGTGGCAAAAACTTTATAAATATATACTACATTACTACAAAGGAACATTTTAA
The DNA here is from genome assembly GCF_900747795.2 of Erpetoichthys calabaricus. Lineage (NCBI taxonomy): Eukaryota > Metazoa > Chordata > Cladistia > Polypteriformes > Polypteridae > Erpetoichthys > Erpetoichthys calabaricus. The sequence continues at coordinate 59,562,440 of NC_041406.2, read as the reverse complement.
GTATTTTCTACAGCTGGAACACAGGCTCATGAAATGAAATGCAGAATGTTGCAAAAATAATCTTGTTGAAAATATAGCCTCAACTGTAATATTAAGGCAATATCTAAATACAAGATACTGTTTTTGTCATGTGAAAATATGTCAAAATTTGTACTTCTCATAAAGGGAAAATTAGCTGCTGTTTTCACTATGGAAATATGAAAAAAAAGACATTGGCAGCAGTTCATTTCAGGTAAAGTGTAAGGATTAACACTGGACTGAGCAAGAGCTGAGACAAAATAAAAAAGAAGTGGTTTATAGATGGTGAGGGATTAGAAATTGTAAACCACCTGACCCACCCTACCAATTCATTTCATGTCTACATCTAGACTTGGTTGCATATTTCAAATGTGTTTGTATTAATTTACAGTACTTCCAATGGAAAGAATACAAAAATACAAAAATATACCGAATGAAGTGTAGTAACATTAAAAACAGAAAATTGATCATGTTAACTTGGAAGAGCACAATCCAGGAAAAAAACCCAGACAAGGTGACACTTCACTGCAGAAATCACACAACAACAACCATATTTGCCATACTGATTTAGAGTCATCAATCAATCTGCCCTGCATGTATTTAAGATGTGGTGGGTCAACCTTTACAACCCAAGAAAAACTCAAACAGACATGTATATGTGACAATCCAAACAGACAGTGGCTTGGAAGAAACAGGGCTAACCATTGTTCCACCCTCACAAGATAACAGCTTTATTTAAATTATTTATTAAAAGTATTCAGTAATAAACTATGTAATGCCAAGGGTAGACTAAAATTAAAAGGTGAGAAGACCAACTAAGTTAATATCTCTTTAACAACATGTGGGTGGAAAACAAGTAAATTACAAGCTAATATTGAGTAACAATTGAGTGGAAAGGGCTTTAGATTGGCCAGCAGCAGTGCCATGCATTTTTATAAACTACACTGGAACATAGATTTTTTGAGAAGAGGAAAAGTGTTGCCAGAATATGACTTAGTAGTTGATGCTATGACTTTTTAAGTATTGCAACAAAGAGTTATTATCTTTTAAAGTGGAAAACTGCCAAGTAGGTCAAAGTATATAAAACTAGAAAACATATTAAATATCTAGCACAAGGGATGGATGAGCAAAGACAGAACACAAAATGAAATAAAGAATAAACAAAGCAATAAATGTGCTATCCCACTAGACACATATGCAGTTAAAGGGCAGAGGAAAGTTCTTAGTCAGCTCAATATTTGCCAATCTTACAGAAAACACATTTTCACATTGTCATTATGGGTTATTGAGTGAAGACGGATGTGCAAAAATGTCAAATGTATCCATTTAAAATTAAATCTACAAATCTGCCATAAAGCGTGCAGAAAGTGAATGGGTCTGAATACATTCTGATTCCACTATAGATACTTTTATTCGAGTGTTCAGGTCATCTTCTTTCTGTTGCCAGAAGTAAGCTACCACTTGAGGTTTCATTTTATTTTTTTAGGTGAATGCTAGTGTAAATCTGTTCACAGGTTAGAATGGACAGTTAAGCAAAGCAAAAACGTTGTTTCTTTGGCATTGGTAGGTGGCTGTAAGGATTTTGTTGCAGGATTTAGGAAAACTAGTAGTAAAACAACTCCATCCATCCATCCATTTTTCAACCCCTGAATCCGAACACAGGGTCACGGGGGTCTGCTGGAGCCAATCCCAGCCAACACAGGGCACAAGGCAGGAACCAATCCCAGGCAGGGTGCCAACCCACCACAGGACACACACAAACACACCCACACACCAAGCACACACTAGGGCCAATTTAGAATCGCCAATCCACCTAACCAGCACGTCTTTGGACTGTGGGAGGAAACCGGAGTGCCCGGAGGAAACCCACGCAGACACGGGGAGAACATGCAAACTCCACGCAGGGAGGACCCGGGAAGCGAACCCAGGTCCCCAGGTCTCCTAACTGCGAGGCAGCAGCGCTACTCACTGTGTCACCGTGCCGCCGTAAAACAACTCTTATTTGAATATTAAATTAACTTTGGACACAGTTACTAAAGTCCAGTGAGAAAAATGCAGAAAGACAATGAGACTTTTATAATGAAAGCCAATCTTCTAAACCAGTAAATATAAATATGAAAATATTTCTCAAAAATATATAGAGAATACACATGTAATATATGTCTCAGCTTTACAATTAAGCTCTCTTTAGTAATAATGCATGTGGTCATTTTTAAAACATACTAACAAACTACAGACCTTCAAGTAGAAGTGGATACTGAACTTTCAAGTTAATAAAATAAATGAATACAGGAAAAATGCCTACCCTTAATTAAGGATTCAGCAGCAAACAAATCCTGCTTATAAGTCACCTAAACAATAAACAAACAATAAAAATGCAGTTATGAATCAACATTATAGAAGCCGATGTGGATTAAAACATATAGAACTACATTAAGTGTTAGCAAAATATAACACTATAATGACATTACATAAACATATTTTATTGTAAACTGAAGCATTTTCTTACCTTTATATGCATAGAAGCTTGAAGACTGTAAAATACATCTTGAAAACTGCATATATACAGTAACATACATCAAAAATACAATATGTACTGTAAGTGATAAAAATGTATCAAGTGGAATATTCAGTTGCAATAATGTTCAATACAATAATTGATGTGAATTTCAGTGTTGTGAAAAAAAATCTTCCCAATCTGATTTTTTACAATGGTGCATAGTTTTCACTGCAGCTTATATCAGATCACCAACCAAATTTTGATTTAGATAAAAAGTAACCCTGAGTAAAATAATACATTTTAAAGTTTTTTAATTATTTATCAAACAGAAAGAAAACTAATTGCCTCCTTGGACTCAATATCCAACTTTAGCAAAAATAACTACAGCTCAATATTTCCTGGAGTTATTAATCTGCCTCTTACTGTAGTGTGGAAGGAGTTCCTGTAGTATTGTGTTAACTTAGTGGCATTTATATGGTTAATTACATAAACTGCATGTTTCAGGTCCCTACTTTATGTTTTAATGGAGTTAGGTTCAGATTTTGATGTGACTCGGCTATTGCAAACTCATTTTTTTTCCCACCATTTTAATGTAAACGTGACTGGGCGTTTCTAATAATTTTGATTTGGCTCCTGCTTACAACTTAATAGCCTTATTTTTACAAAGTGGATTTTTTTTGCTTTTTCAGTGATGGCAAGTCACCTACGCCCTAATATCATCAACTGTGACTCAACCAATAGAATTATTTGTGAAGACAATATGACTATTAACTGTGATTTGGCAGGGCCTATGCCCTTTAGAAATGCCATTGTCACCCCATGCAGGTTTACAGACATGAACAATTTAGC